>NC_030420.2:5977317-5997317 GCF_001660625.3 Ictalurus punctatus | reverse complement strand
TTACACATAAACAGCCCTGTCACGACAACCCTCATACGAAGACCGAGATAGAGCTCGAGACAGAAATATGAAAACTTCATACCACATTTACACTGGCATTCTTTCAGCCATGTGGAAATATTGTCTTTAATCATTTCTGCAGTGGCGAACAGTTTGTTAATGTTTAACAAGGATTAATATTGTCTCAGTACCTGATATGGGAAGGTCTGAAACGATGCAATATAAATAAGCGTCAGGCCACCCAGGCTCTTGTCAGTGCAGATATGATGTTCAGGTCCACAGATTTCATTATTTTCTGTTAAAGCAGACTCTTTTTTTTTTTTCTTTTTTTTTTTCGCATGCACAAAAAATTTTGTATCTTTTTTACATGTCCAATAAACACACCGGGGCTTACTGGTAGGTTTTTCTGAATTGCTGTCCAATCTCAGAGCTGCTGAAAAAACTGTTATGTACTCTACATGCTCTTTTAATTTGACTTGTTGATTTCCATGTCAAACACAAGTGTATCATTTTTTACTACCAGCCAAAGTGACAAATCAATAAAAGCCGAGCAATCAAAACCATTCTGGAATTCTATCCTAACAGCATGGAATATTCTCCAAAAGGAAGGCAGTATATTACAGTTGAGATCATGAGTTTACGAATGGTTTTTTTTAAATTATTATTTAGTTCTGCCCTGAATAAGATATTTCACACACTGTAAAACCGGATAAGTTCATTTAACTCAAAAAATTTGAAGAAACTAATTACCTCAAAATTTTTACGTTGATAAATCAATTTCTTTAAGCCAAATACACTTAAAACTTAAACTTCAACATGTAACTCAAACTTGTTATATTTAAGTGTATTTGGCTTAAAGAAATTGATTTATCAACGTAAAAATTTTGAGGTAATTAGTTTCCTCAAATTTTTTGAGCTAAATGAACTTATCCAGTTTTATAGTGCACAGCATATGTTTACATATAGTCCACAAGACACAATAATAACTGAATTCCCACAAATGAACCAGTTCAAAAGACGACATACACTTGATTATTAATACAGTGTGTCGTTACCTGGGTGATCAATGACTGTTTTTATGTTTTATGATAGTTCTTCATGAGTCACTTGTTTGACCTGAGCAGTTAAACTGCCCACTGTTCTTCAGAAAAATCCTCCAGGTCCTGCACATTCTTTGCTTTTCCAGCACCTTCTGCATATTTGACCCCTGCTCCAACAGCGGCTAACGCAAACATTCAATGATGTTTTATACTTCCACAGATGTAGAGAACGCAGATATATAGAATAGAGAATCCTATTTAAATATTATGTTCAACTTTTTCTTTATATGGGATTTTAATAAATCAGGATGTGACAGGTGTGTATAGGTTCTCTCTCTTCATACACTTTTGGTCTTTCTGTGACAGCTTCAGATCTAACAGCTTATCTTTAATCTCGAGTTCTACACTTCTCCCCGAGGACCAGGATCAACTTGCATTTTACTATCTAGACAGGCCTCTAATTCACTTCCAGTGACCGAACACATTTTCTCTGCTAATTAACTGGCCATTCCCATGAGGAACCTCCGGAAGGCTCTTGGTAAACATAACTCACAGGCCTGGGGCTGGCAGCATCGAGCCGACTTTAAGATGCATACACTTTAAAATGTGCACTTCCTTCCTTTGAAGGACAGAAGCACAGGTTTGTAAACCTCGCTGCTTTTGATGCTTTCTGAAGACAACACTGGGAAAGGTCTCATATGGAAATGGCTCACAACCCAGGAGGAAAACGAGTTTACGAGGCATTCGGAAAAAACGCCGAGTGCATACTGACGTGACATATATGATGACGTGTTTTTCTTTTCCGGAGATGGTGTGAATGTTCTGGGGCAGCGTTTCCCCACTGAGACATCGCGTGTTGAGAAAGCTGTCTCAGGGGGGTTTAAGCACGAACATTATAAGAAGGTCTTTAAGTGTGAACTCTCAGAGGTAGGGTTGTGAAAGAGCTGGTCTTGTGCTCAGTGTTAATATGTGTAAAAAATGTGTACAAAACCCAGAGGTATGACTTCTACAGTACCATACCTCTATGGGAGGCGGATCAAAAGGATCAAAATGTAGACTGTCACTCCTTATTGCACAAACGTGATTATTATCATTTTAGTCCCTCGGTGACCAATAAATGTTCAAGAACCCAGCTGCTTTGTCAAGGAATGATCAACTGCATTTGACTGGGTGGGAAGAGCTGAGCTGAATTTCTCATTTTATTTCTGCCAAGTAGCTGACATATAACTCAAGGATTTACGTGTCCAGCTGAGCTCATTTTGAAAAAGTGAATGGAATAAAGTGTATTCCGGACAGTTTGTCTCTATAACTGTAAATCACTGTAAATTTTATACATTCCATGTACAACCCCAATTCCAAAAAAGTTGGGACGCTGTGTGAAACGTGAATAAAAACAGAATTCAATGATGTGCATATCTCACACACCCATATGTTATTCACAATAGAACATAGAAAACATTAAACATCAACTATTTAAACTGAGGAAATGTACCATTTAAAAAAAAAAAAAAAAAAAAGGTCATTTGGAATTTCATGGCCACAACAGGTCTCAATAAAGTTGAGACGGGGGCAACTAAAGGCTGGAAAAATAAGTGTTACTAAAAAGAAACAGCTGGAAGAACATTTTGCAACTAATTATGTTAATTGGCAACAGGTGAGTAAAATGATTGGGTATAAAAAGAGTATCATAGAGAGGCAGAATCTCTCAGAAGTAAAGATGGGATGGAATCTGAATGGAAGCATATGTTGCTCTAAAACCTGTAAATACCTCTAAGCATTGATGGTGCCTTTCCAGATGTGCAAGCTGCCCATTCCACAGGCACTAATGCACCCCATACCATACCATCAGGGATACCATCAGGCTTTTGAACTGAGCGCTGATAAAAAGCCGGATGGCCCCTCTCCTCTTTAGTCCTCTTTAGTTTAGAGCAGTGGTTGTCAACCGGGAGGGATCAGAAACCAGGAGAGATCAGAAGGGGCGCAAATTGTTTTCAAGAACAAACCACAGACAGGGCATCATTTGGGTACTCGGTCTATTTTATTGCTTTTCATATAGAATGTGCGTAAAAGGAAAAACCCCGCGTTCCCTCTTCCTCTGTAGGCTATTTTCTTTTTGCTCTGGAGAGGCGGAGCTTAACCTGACTTTTATCTAGCTGTCAGTGCAGACCAGTGTCACCAACTTAGCGACTTTTCAAACCCCTTTAGCGACTTTTTTTTTTTTTGCAAAAAAAAAAGCACCTCACGACAAATCTGGCAACTTTGTGGACAAATCTTAATGACTTTCCAAATGTCTCCAGTACTGTCCTGTAAGCGTGAGGTATTGCTTTCACACCGCACTCGCACCTCTCTCTGCATCTGCTCTGTTCAGTGAGTGGCTGAGAGTCAGAGCAGTACGTCCCGGTGATCTCACGGCAGCTGACATAGACATGAACGTAAAAAGAAGCAAGTGCAGGTGTCCCTCTGATTGATTTAACAATGTCATGGCTAACGAGACACACCCTTCGTCAAAATTTACATCATTCGTATGTGAATGTTTTTAGAACGCAAGACGAATGGACTGCAACTGCAATGTTTTACATGTAAAATAGTATCTGTTATTACAGAATAGTTCTCTTGTTCAAAGTAGCTATAGTGTTCAGAAACATTTTTATCATTCACATTCCCTACCTGTCCGCTATATATAGTGTTATAAATGTCATAAAAGTTATTTTTTTAAAATCATAAAAGTTATGAAAAGGAATTTAAAAAGTACAAAAACACAAAAGCAAAAGAAAAATCTATCTATCGTTCTACCGATCCATCATCTATCAAACTATCTATCAAAAACAGATTATACATTAGGTATATACTGTATATTATATATATATATATATATATATATATATATATATATATATATATATATATATATATATATATATATATATATATTGCCGGCATTGCTGACATATGATTGGCTGATTGGATAATTGCATATAGTATGAGCATGGAGTACAGTCGCTCCCTCCTATTAGCGCCTGTATATTACCAGTGGCTGGTATATAATGTGTATATAGTCAATTATTTGTTATTTTCTTTCAATAAAAGATGTCCATCTGAAAGGATCTGTCTTTACTCTTTAGATCACTATCAGTAAGATTGCATATGTATTGCCTTTGAATATGGCCCAAGATACAGTATGTGAGTTCTTGAAAAACATGACTTACTCTACAGCACAGTATCTCAGGACCCATCTTATAGCAAAACACATGAACTGCTATGAGGTTTCTTGAACAGTCTAGTATTCTCCTCATTTCTTTTTTTTTCTTTTCAGTTGTAGCTCTAAAAGCCAAAGCCAACAAACTCCAGACTTAAGATTTTTTTCACCTCACATGGGTAGTCCATTTCTACTTCACTTGCCTCAACATTTTCATTAATTATGCGAGTCTAACTACATAATTGGCATGGCCTAGTTTCCACAAATGATTGTAAAGTTAAAATCATATTTGACAGTAAACACAGTGATCAATGTACAGCCTGGTCACAGCCATCCATAATTGGTACATACCAAATTTGTGTAACAATTTTTCATAGATATACAGTGGGGTCCAAATGTCTGAGCGCACTAGTGAAAATGCATCTGTTTTGCATTCTTTTCTACTTTAATGCAACAATTTTCATTACAAAATATATTATTGATAACAACTTGAGTTGAAAAGTAAAATCTTACATGAATGTCAGTGTTTCTTCGTATTTGGTATGTATACGGTAGGTACTTGGTACGCCCCGTTATTTGCTTAAATCTTAGGATCCATTTTAGATCAAATCCATCGGAGTGTCATCTGAACACACGCGAGATTAGGCATGAGGAAAATCGGACCTTTCTCACAAAGCAGTTGACATGTTCAATATCACACATTTGCTCACATTTCAGTCCGTACAGTTTCTCTTGTAGTTTTTTGCGATTGTTGTGGCCAAAAATACTTGATTTTACAGTGGCTTTATTCAAAATTTGTGATGCAATTTGTTGAGTATTTGTGCATTTTTGCAGAAAACTACTTGAATTGGTGGAATCGCAATTGTATGAAATTGTCTTTCGAAGCGATGTTTGTGGGTAAACGAAACCTTTTAGCTGTACTCACGTTCGATGCACGTGAATCAAAGAGGACTTTGGCCGAATGCACGCTGTGATGTCACGTGATGCGTCTTGGCTTAAATCTGTGTAAAATCTGCGGTAATTTTGAAAAATTGCAAGTTCCTCTAAATAGTTTGCTTGATTTTGCATTCATTTCTGCAATCGCTAAATCTCCAAATCTCGGAGGGACTGCCATTTAAAGAGGGATCTAGAAAGAGTGCAGAGTCATCAATATTAAACATTCAAGATATCGACACACTTTCTGTGTTTTATGTATTTCGAAATTCTAGAAGTTTTGGTTTATTTCTCATTTTTAATGTTAAAAACAAACAAACAAACAAACAAACAAAAAAACAATCCCAGATTTTCAATGTGGTCTTTTGTATATATTTTATTCCTGCTGATTCACAGCTTGGAATACCCGGGGCATAAGTGGAAAACATCTCACACAGTTTGGGAAAAGCCTTGTGATCATAAAGGAACCCTGATACACAAATTACGAATACGCAGGCTGGTCTTATAATTGTATACACATTTTTAGACCTTGTTGCTTTTAGAAAAGACTCAGCCCAGATCATCAAACCTTACATTAAACCTTTGCATTTCACACTCAATGATTCATCCTCGGCGCAATACAACAACTAGTCATCGACTGGTGAGATGAACCAAGAGTTTTTGAGCAGGGAAATCACCCAAGTATGCTGGATTCAAGCCCAACCCTTGTGTAAGCCATCCAAGGTTACAATGAATACCAAAGCGTAAGATGTAGACATTTTCACTTACTTCATTCCCCCACAACTATCGACCTTTATACATGATTTATTGCTAACTGTTTTAATGTTTAAAAAGAAACATCTGCTGTCTTAAATCAAAATTGGAGCTTATCGTGTTTAACTTTAGATTTCATCATTCAAATGTGCTTCAGCTTTATAAACCACGTAAGCATTTACAATCATCTGGTGGAATATTAATAAATTTATTTGTTCGTTCATCTTAAATAATCACTTTGATTTATCCTGGTCAGGGTTGTGGCTGCTTTCTAGAGGTGCTGCTCAACGACTCGATAGTGTAGAAGCAGTTAGTACAGGTCAAAATACTTATCATCAGGGTCAAGGTCGTGGAGGATCCTTAAGTTTATGCCAGGCTTAAATGCACCTTGAATGAAACCAGTCCATCACAGGGCTTCCATGATTTGTTCACCTCTTCAATATCATCTGGTGATGCCTGTATTGGGATATGTCTCGCATCGTGGCTTTAGTGGATTGCCTCTTGCCTATAGATAATCCAACCACCAGCATGACCTTGTTGGAAGTGTGAGGTGGCAATGCTACCAGCAAAAAAGGCCACATGTGTTTCCTCAAATGTTCCACAATTCCAGCTGTTTCAATATTAAAAACTAAAAACCCTGAACCAAAATTAGGGGTTATTCTTGATCTAAGTAGAGCATAGAACTTTAATACACTAAATATCATGTTGAACTTCAGATTTCATCATTCAATTGTCCTTTATAATCTTTATATGTAATATCACTCCATGTTCCTTATCATCATCTGAAGAACAGGCTTCACAATAACTCACTCAG
This sequence comes from Ictalurus punctatus, assembly GCF_001660625.3. Lineage (NCBI taxonomy): Eukaryota > Metazoa > Chordata > Actinopteri > Siluriformes > Ictaluridae > Ictalurus > Ictalurus punctatus. The sequence continues at coordinate 5,990,581 of NC_030420.2, read as the reverse complement.
TGGCCAAGATGAAACAGATCTCCTGGAAGATTTCTGCGTATCACATCTCTGTTATGTGGAGCAAGGTGCACGTAACGCTCTTATGAAATCTCATGGGGCAGAGCTAATTCAGTATCAGTGAGATAATCCTACCTGGCCAAGAATAACATGCTTCTGATGGGACTGTCAGTAATCCATCCTCCCTCTGTCATTCTCATCGACAAACATTTTTATCCGTTTATCCATACACAGCTCGACACGAAGCCATACGCAAAAATATTCTTGGGCTATTCCAAGCTTTCATATGAAGCTCAGGTGCGTGGTATTCACAATGAAGGAATTTGAGATGAATGGACAATCGTTTCTTTTTTTAGCCTTCGCTCATGCCAGGATTAAGGCACGTTTTTGGAAATACCCATTACATTAATAATAATCTATTTTGCAAAAGTGCTCAAACAAACAAAAAGCTAACTTTGTTTCGTTTCTCTGGCTAATTCTGATCTGGACTTTTGCTATTTTGGCTTCTATAAGTGTATGCTCTTTTCTTCCTCACAATACTTCAAACACAGCAATGAAAGAGTGTCATTTACCCCAGACAGGTGTTAGCTTTAAGGGGTTCTCAATCTTGTTTAGACTGTCTCCCTAGTTTAAGGCGCGCAAAATCATCACGAAATCTCCTCCCAACACTACCACGCTGTCAAGTATTCCATGTAATGAAGTTTAGGACAGAAGCAAGTGCAGATAAGAGCTTTTAATAAAGAGAGTCAGGCAGACAAATCCAAATCATGAGACAATAGCATGGTCAAAAACAGGCAATGGGTCAGGTGATCAACAAACAGGCATGAACGAGGCAAGGTGAGACTTGAGAACGAGAAATCAGAAACAAGATCAAAGAACATCAAAGGACGAGGAACAGGGTACAAACGCTTGGTACGGTGAGAACACTCAATACGTCACAGTCATTGTGTTCAAACAGTCTCTTTATACTACAATTGTGAGTGCTTGTGAATTTGATGCAGGTGTGCATGATTAGAATGAATGTGAGTGTTCTGGGAATTGCAGTCCATGGCGGCCATGTTTGTAGGCCGCAGTGCAGGATGGGAAATGTAGTCAAAGGTTTGCTGTGACATGACAGATGCCAATAATTCATAGCATGGGAATAAATATAAATGACAGCCTTACTACTTTAAAAATCCACACAATCCGCAGGTTGCTAGGTAACTTTCATTAAACCAGTTTGAAAACATGATTAAGACATCTTTAAAAAAAATTTATAAAAACTTATACATCAAGTTATACATCAAAGAGGTAAAGATGAACATGTTCTTTACATTTACACATTATGATGCTTTCTGAATTACTGTGTTTAAAAGCCCACAACTGCACTCAATGAATCTAATGAGAGGACTGGACTTTGTGCATTGCTCTGCAGCTTTTCAAAGCCAGGAGATTTAATATAATGATAATGAAAATGAGTCTTTATTGATCACATATACATTACTGCACTGTGATATTCTTTTCTTCACATACCCCAGGATGTCAGGAAGTTGGGGTCAGTGCACAGGGTCAGCCATGATACAGCGCCCCTGGAGCAGAGAGGGTTAAGGGCCTTGCTCAAGGGCCCAACAGTGGCAGCTTGGCAGGGCTAGGGTTTGAACTCACGACCTTCCTACCAGTAACTCAATGTCTTAACCACTGTGCTACCACAGAGAATTATGGGTATACACTGCAGTATTTATGAATATGTGCATGAACATTTTGTATTTTGTAGTGTATCTAGCTAGTAATCAGAACTGTCCTGCACAAGATTATGCTTTTGTTTCATGCTTATTTGTGATTTACAGTTGTCCGGTGTGAACGCCACTTGGACAGAACAATGAACACAGCACAGCTGTAGTCTTATGTATAATAGGCTTAAGAGGAGCTCTAAATTGGTTGAATAATCATAATATCTTAGTTATAATAGTATATAATAGTATAGTAATAATAGTAATCTGACCATTTTAGTTATTAGTAAATATGCCATAAATCAAGTGTATATGCACAGAACTGCATCATTAATAATGGTTGGTAATTTGTATTATTATTTTTTAAATAATCGCCTGCGGCCCCATCTACATCTCTGCTTATGTGTTTCATAATAAAGGACACATTTTGTCTCGTTTTGGCCACGCTTGATAGGGCGTAGCTTTCGTACCAAATACACATAATGAACACAGCGTTTGAAAAGCAGTAAACCAAGAAGTAGGATCAGTCTCACCGTCAAAAAAAAACCTCAAATATTGCACAAAAGTTTATACGCTCGCATGAGGTGGTTTTTCAGACAATTCGACAAAGCAATATTTTGAAAAAAAAATTCAATGGAAACACATTTCTCCGTCGGAACTGGCTCTCTCGGGCATGATATGGCAGGCGCCACGAGCGGTATTATTATGTTGCATGACTCATCAAATGTAAAGCGAATCATTCTGAAGATTTGGATCCACAGGACTTTTGTAAAATCATTGCAGACTATGATCACCCAGAAATCCCGGATACGTGGCCACTGCCAGGTATAAGGAGCTTGCCTTTCCATGATTGCTTGCATTACATCCCCTCATCGCTTTCTATTAAACACTACCACGGCTATTGCTGTGGATGCAATTGAAATCACCATGCCAACACTCATCAGATCTTGGAGATTTGTCGCCATGTTTAATTGTAATGACTATCACGAGAGGAGAAAACCCAGATTTTCTCGCATAACAACATTTAACGGAAACGCAGACCATTCGCATTTATATTTTGTCAACATTCTTAAAATATTGCTTTTATTTTGCGCAAAACTGTGCCAGGCATGTGGGTGTGGTTTTTGTTGTTGTTGTTTTTTTTCTCATTACATACATTTCTCTCTTTCGCTGTGTAATCCCTTTTTAAAAACCGGTCATTCGCACATCACCTTGTGCATTTTAGTGCGGAAATTCATCTAAAACCGTATGACGGTTGAAAAGGTGACAAAGTCTTTCTTTCCCACAGAAAGAAAAGCTGAAAGAGAAAACCCACAATCAGATAAAACAGAAGCAAAATGTTTGCAACAGAGCAAACACAGCACTGGCACTAGCCACATTGAGACACCATCTCTAGATCAAAAACTCATGCATATACTCTATATGACGTAACCATGACCTATACTGCAGAACAAAAGAGGGCTAATCACAGCATGCTTATATAGCTATATAGTTATATAGTTTGGGTTTTTTCACATGTACCTCTCAGGTATTTGGTTCTTTTCCCAGAGCTTGTATGTTCTCCCAGTGCTTCAGAGGTTTCCTCCAGGTAATCCAGTATCCTCCCCCAGTCCCTACACCCTGTGTTGGATAAGCGGTATGGAAAATGGATGGATGGATGGATGGATGTTTCTATTTGTTTTTACTGGAATTGCGCCGAGTGCTATATCACATTTAAGGTGCATTTTGAAAGCACCTTGCTTTTGAAAGCAGCTTTGCTTTACAGAATTTCTTTAGATGTGCTTAAGACTTGTCCTTCTGGATTTGCAGCCATGAAATATTGTGCTGTCTTAAAAATGTTAGGGGAAAAAAACAACCTTTTTTTCCTGTATTGTTTGAGTTGTCGCTGTTTCCCCTGCTCTCAGTGACAGCAGGCCGCAATTGGAACTTTAAAAGGTTAAGACCTCATTGCACACTACTGGTCTACTTAAGTGATATTCGAGCTTAATTCAATGCCAAACCTATTCTCTTTCTTCACTCCTTAAGACTGTCCTTCGCTGGCATGCTAGCCATCCTTTACTTCCCATATGAGAAAGTGGGAGCCTCCCTGTACTCGCTGTGGGAAAAATAGCCTCACTTGAGCATGAAAACAGAGCTTGCCATTCCACCTCGCTGAAAAATGTCCACTGTCTATCAACAAGCCCAGCTGTGCCAGTCTTCTCTCGGCCTTTGACTAGCACGAAAGCTATGCCATCTTCTCACGCATGGACTAATAACCACCTGCCGAGCATGTCAGATTCAGTACTAATGGTTGCTCGATCGACTTGCACTGTTATCACCAGTGTGAAGGCTACACACACACACACACACACACACACACACACACACAAACATTCTTATGTTTACGCAAAGTTTACAAATCCACAGAAATATGTCCATGAACACTGTTACATAGGAATAGCTAAAATGGTACGCAAACACTGGCACTATGACAGAAGGACAATCTGTTTTTCACACACACTCCACGGTGCTCAGTGATCCATACTTTCCTTTGACTGTGACAGATGCATTACGTAATAGGTTGCTGCGATGAGAGCAAAGACAGTAATAATTCATAATGTCAGGCCAACAGACCGTCTTGCTTGAAGTGCTCGATTTAATTAAACTCAGCCCAAGTTAATATGAGCCTTTCGCTAATGACACGTTCATGACACGTTCATATATCAATACCAATATTTATATTCAATAACTTCACTTTCAGTTGTGCAAAAGATTTATTTTATGATTAAATTCTAAGCTGACTTTTTTTGTTTGTTTGTTTTATATGTTTATATTTAGCTTTATATTATCCACACTGCCACATGACTACCCTCCCGGATTTAGCCCTCACCTCATCTGTACTTAAAGAGAGCGATGCAGCAGCGCTTTACTCCTTTAGTCCATCCTCCACATCTGTACACTCTGCTTAAACAGATACGATTCCAAGCCTCAACTTTGTGTTATCACTGAACAATTATTCAGATTATACCGACAATTATACGGATTTATAGCACAGCTCTGGTGAAGTCTTGATTCTGATCAGTCAGAAGTTAGAAGTTGATTAAAGTTCCATAACAGCTGTTTCCATAGTAATTCTTTTATGGCTCCACATAATATGAGGTAAATAATAAACTATTATAATAGACTTTTTAAAAAAAAAAAATCATACTGTTACAGTATTTAACAAATGAAATGATGATGTGTTCAGTAATAAATTGCAAAAACGTATAAATTAAGAACGTCCTATAAGAGCACATCATGTCGTGTGTTTTTCTTTACTTATATATTTACAGTACACAATCCTGCAGTCAAAAACAGAACAACAATCTCCAGGGTAATTTAGCCACAGTCTGGGTCACGGCCTCTTGGCACGATGCTCTCAGCAAGATTCATTTCTTAGCATGTGAACCATAAACTTATAATTAATTCAAGCAAATCAGCTCCGCCAGGCTTAAACATCAACATTACTATGAGTTCTCATGTGCCGAAGCTTTGATTAATCACATAAACCCATCATGATTATCTGCATTTTTGCACGCTGACTTTGCTCAGTGGTTTCTATGGACTGCAGCAGGAAGTACATTCAGTGTGCGATGAACACGTTCACCATACTCACCAGACTGCCATTTATCTGGTGAGAAAATCAACTCAACATGAAGGTTGGGATGTGAAAATGTGTCTCAACAATTAAAGGCACGAGGACAAATCATAGGGTGATCTGCACAAGCTCTGTCTATGCATACAGTATACATACAGTGTATACATACAGTACATCATCAATGACCCATGAAACACACTTCTGTCACTCCAATGTATTTCTAAGCAACATCCAAAAAATGTTGCCAAAGACAGGGAAGATAAAAAAAAAAAAAGGAAACTTTGCATTTGATTTGCATGATTGTGACCGCTTCAGACTGGTTCCATCACCCTAATTTCAACCAGTTTCACATTTCATGCAAGTTGAGTCATGGGAATATGCATGACTTTGCAATTGTAAGACTGTTGATTTGTGGGTAAAATAGAAAAAAGCATTTGGGATTCATTAGGATCCATCCAAACTTATTATTTCACTTAACAATAGTTAACAGTTAAGCATATTAGCATATATTTGTTTTTGTTTTTCCCTGAATTGATGATCTAGACTATACCATGGCATGCTGAGTAAATTGAACTACATACTACTTTAACTGTCTGCTGTTTTATATAATTGCATTTCCAGACACAAGAGATAATGAATGAAAGAAAGAGATTAATGTTTCTGGTTTTCCTTAAACGTGCAGCTTCTCTACTCAGAAAGCCAATCCAAGCACATAAGTGAGAGATGATGTAATGTAGTCAGTGTTGCAAAATAATCCCTAGAACAGTGGATACATGACCCTGATGCAAAAAATGAAGTGCACGTAATCCAATTAATGTCACAGCTACTTGATAATAAATTACACTTAACAACTGTATTTATTTTTCACAAGAGGCAATTTCTGCTAGCAAACGTGCCAAGAAGAACATACCACAAGCACAACAAAACAAACGGACTGTATAAGATGGTGGTGTGTTTTTATTTGTATATTTATTTTTATTTACTTGTTTACTTTACCTACCATTCAAAGGTTTCTGAGATCTGCCGACCTCCAAAGATGTTTATAATTGCACTAAAAATGGTAATGTTTTCTCAGATATCCTATCAGGTTTGTATATATTGGCCATCTAGCAAACAGTGAAGAATATAAACATTTATAAATCACTAGAATTCCTGTCAAATTAACATATTTAGCCAAATAGTTAGCAAAACAAAAAAAAATTAAGTCAAGATAAAAACGTAAATTCTTGTCAAAAATCCTGTCAAGTTAGCCAGTTATTGGTATTGGCATCGAAGATTACAACATTCAAACATTCACATATTAAAAGAAAAAAAGACAAAAAAAAAAAAAAAACCCTCGGAAATAATGCAACATTACCTCATGTTAGTCTGCTAGCTAGTGCTAGTTGTGAACATGATGAACATTTATAACTTGCTACCCTGTAGTTAACAGTGAAGATATGGAAATTGATGTATAGGACTTAAAAATCTACTTTAAAAAACAACAACAAAAACAAACAAACAAACAAACAAACCCTTTTCATTTAGCTTAGATAACCCTATCTAGGGTTAGCAGAAATCCTATCAAGTTAGTTTAACTAGCTATCTATAGTGGTACAGATTATTACTGTTAATAAATATGACTTGAAAATTTACCCAGTAATCATATCAACCCGGGTTAGATGATGTATGTAAGCATGTAATGTTAGTTGTAAACATCAGAAATATGACTTAATAAAGGAAATCTCTTAGAAATGCTAGCAGTGAGGACTATGAACATTATATTAGCCAAATTATAGGCAGTATGAAATAGTGAACATTTGTAAACAGGACTTATTCTCTAAGCCAGTTATCTAGAGTTAGCAGTAAAAAAAAAAAAGAAAAAAAAAGAAAAGAAAAGACTTCAAAATCCTCTCAGAAATCATGTCAGGTTAGCTTATTTTAGCTAATAGCTAGAATTAGTACAAATAAATAAAGACATTTTGTAAATAGGACTTATTTTAGCTAAATAGGTAGAGGTAGCAGTAAGAAATAATTAACATTTGTAAATATATCTTAAACATCCTCTCGGAAATCCTGCTAGGTTAGCTTCTTTTGGGCAAACGGCTAGAGTTAAGGAATAATAAGGAACAATAAGTAATGATGAACATTTGTAAATATGACTTCAAATCCTGTCAGAAATCCTGTCAGGTTAGCGCATTTTAGCTATTAGCTGAAATCAAATATGACTTAAATGTTCATCATTCCTTATTGTTAACTATAGTTATTTGGACAACAGAAGCTGTTAGCTAAAATACACTAACATGACAGGATGTCTGACATGATCATATTTACAAATATTAAATATTTTTTAATTTATTTTTATTTATTTATATATAATTTTTCATATTTTGGAAAACAGAAGCTAAAAAGGGGGGGGGGGGGGGCTATTAGCATGAATTGGAGGTGTTAGTTTAGCTACCTCAGGATGAAATAGACTCTGGGGAAAAGGGATAGTGTTACTGTTTACTGTTTATTTTTATTATTATATTTAATGGCTTAATTCTTTAACATTGTTGTTTTTTGAAAAATAAATTGTACATACAAATTGAATTCATCGTTATTTAAGTGTTTTACATTGTTGTAATTTAAGAATGCCATAGCCTAATAACAATCCATTGTAAACTTCATAAGTCATCACAACCTGAAATTGAGTGGAATCATTCAGTCTCAATGCAGTGTAATTGTTGCTATTGTGACATGTTATTGGGTTTTTTTTGTTTTGTTTTGTTTTGTTTTTGTTTTTTTACGTGTTGCTTTTAATTGAATGAGTTTGCCTTTCAGATAGGTCTACCCCTCTCTCTGTAACTGTACTTTGATTTGACATTATAAAACACTCAATTTCTGTAAATTTATTCACATGACATCGTTAAGATTCACAATTTTACCAATTTAGTTAAAGTAATGACAATAGTTTTTTTGTTTTGTTTTTTTTTTTTTCCCCCAAAAAAAAACATTTATAATGATTAATTTGGCCTGTAGATAATATGTTCTGTAAGGATCAGGTGACAGATGGGGCAAGATGGTTCCATTTCATAAATTTCATTTCTGTACTTTTACAACTAAATTGTTAAATGTTTCCATTTGATTCCCATAATAGTACATTGGGTGATGCATAACGATCCTCTACATGCTACAATCATATATAAGCAAGGTTTGAATCTGCATGACTACTGGGGCTGAACTTTATGACAATTCTAGTGTTAAAACTGTTTCAAATGGGACATTCCTCACAGAGGGTAACCTGAGCTCATGATGCAGACCCTGGAGCTGTACAGAAATTAGCCCAGTGCTTGTTGATGTGTTCTTTAACATACTCTGGCACACGGACTTCACTCTGAACATTGAAGGGCTGTATTTCTTTCCTGATTTGGTGCTGATGTGGTACTGATATGATGAAATTTCTGGCTGAATTTTGGGTAGGATTAAGTGTTGAAATGTAGGCCATGATTCAAGTGCATGGTATTGCACATACTGTTCTGCTGAAATCTAGCATTCATCAGTGCCTGGCAGATTAGATCAGAGTTCAGAATTACTTACTGATGCATAGGAAATCCTGCCCTGAAGGTTCACATGTGAAAACAAACACACACACTCACTTGTGTGCCCACCTCTGTGCAACAATGACCGTTCGAAAAAATTTAAATAAACATCAGAACAAGGATTTGTTGTTCAACGCTGACATGAAATCTGTCAAAGAGAAAAAAAGAAAAAAACAAGTACAATAATGTCTACTCGCACTGGAATGTGGTTTAGGTAATAAATAAAAGTGACAGCCCTTTTTGTGGATGCGCATGTGTGTGTGAGTTAAAAAGGAAGGAACTACTCAAGGCTTTCTTTTCAAGACTACCCACTGAGCCAACCATCTGCCTTGATTGGTCTTCCTGGTTTAGCTGGGTTGGCGTGAGTGGCAGATCTGATAAGCATCAATTATTTTTAGTGCTGTGAGTGAGGGGCGGGGGAGGGGGAGGGGGAGGTGGGCGTGTGGCTGCCATTGTATTGCAACACTAGTGAGACAGGAATGTCCTTCTAAAGACATCAGGGCTACCATCATAATCTGGAATCAGAGGTGACATCAAAATGGCAATGTGTAATGACTAAAGTGAAGCATCGTGAAAAACAAAGAAAGCGAAGAAAAAAAAGATTGAGTAAAATACTGAACACAACATTCAAAACCAATCTAGACGTAAATATGTGTCTTTCGAATTCTACATAAGCAACAGAAATGGATCTATTTTAGGATATTAACCAACCGTACAAACAGCAGTAAAGACTCATTTCATTATCTTGTTGTATTCTTATGTGGGCTATGTAGCTTGAATTATGTGAGGTATAAATGTTGACAGGGTGAGGATGTGCTGTTATAGGAAAATAATCAATGATGAGTTGGTGTGACAGGGTGCCGCCAGACATGAGTGTTTTATTCCTCTTATACCAAGCAAATGCCAACAATTAATGTCATAATTTTTTTATCAGTTTATAGTTACATTTAATGTGGAACTTCTGCCCAAGTCCACAAAAGTTATTACCTGTTATCACTTATGACATAATAGCTATAAACAGTCTCTCTCCTTTGTTTTGTTTTTTTTAAAAAAAAAACTTTTTGTAGTTTATAAGATAGAACCCGGCAGCTTGTCATGTTCCTGGGAAACTGCAAAACATAACTTCGTGAAATCATAAAGTGACAGCTTTACATCTGACTGTTACAAAGTGCTGACAATACCGACTCCTTCCAAAACTGCTAAATAAATGTCTCACCACAGACAACAATTACGCACGTTTTTTTTTTCATGTATACCGTTCTCCGTACAAATCCCTAAGAATTAGCTGTTACTTTAGAAAGGCTAATATATTACAGCAAGCGCAATAATACACACCTTGCGTCCAGAATTATTGTCAGAGCTGCTGTTATAGGAAATCAATCACCACTCTGTCCAATCAGAATCGAGAATTCGACAGCGCTGTGGAGCGAGCTATATAAATGAAATGTCCCTTTTATAACATTGTGAATTATTCGAAATGAGCTCTTAGATATCTCAATTCGTTTGCACAACAGTTATTAGCGTGACAATTTCTCTGACACATGCGCGACAGCTTCTGATTGATACCCACTTAAATTAGTGAGATGCAAAACAAAAACAGCTCTCGGCAGGCAGCAGGTGAACAGGTCTGTACAGTTGTGGCTGCTGTCCGAGGTTAAACTTATAATCTGTCCAATCTGCAGATAAAGAAGAACTCAAAACGAAGCAAGCAGACATTATTGAACTGAAATGATCTTTAAGCAGAAACTGTTGAAACTGCAATTTTTTTTTATCACTTTGGAAAGGCGCTTTGTGCAAAGTCCCCCCCAATAAAGTTGAGGTAAATGAGGTCTGTGCATCAGCAAGAGTAAAATAAATAATCTCACACACCAGTCTTGTTTAACTGGTCCTGTATGCATTGGGCTGTGGAAGAAACAAACACAGACGCAGTTCACAGCTGTCATCATCACCCCAAACATACCCCTCCCCAAGCAAAATACTGCACGCTGAATGTTACATTTACTGAGAGAGAGAGAGAGAGAGAGAGAGAGAGAGGTGGGGGAAACGACGAGTGGGAGGGAATAACAGAGTGAGAGAGAGAGAGCGAGGGTGCAGTGCCACAGTTCACTCGTACATTCAGAGCAGGAGTGTCAGTGCTCTTTGAGCTTTGGTAGTCGAAGCACTTTCAGTTTATTGCACTCAAGGCAGTAACAGCAAATTTAAAAATCCCAACCAAATGGACTACACCAACAAGATGAATGCTTCTCTGCTTTTCTTTTGGATAAATGAAGATATTTTTTCCAAAAAAAAGTGAAGACACTTTTTCATGACTCTCCACACTACTGTCTCGCAAGGACTAATTTCAACCAACACAAAGTGTTTCTTCAACAGTTGGTCTTCTTCAAGACATCAAGAAGATCTCGAAAACATCCGCTGCACGGACTCCACAGGGGCAGATGTATTCTTCAGGATGAATGATGGTGAAGTAAAAAGGAATCACACGTCGTGTTCTAGGAGAGGAAAGATACTGTGGTATCTTAAGATCGTCCGATTGCTCAAGTATGTCTGTGTCAAATTAAGACTCTAAAGGAGTCTAAAGGATCACAAGTCATGCCAGAGAAAGCGTATGTGTTCTAACGTACACGTTCGGGGCCGTAACGCATATCAGGAATGCTATTTCATTCATCACTGGGGCTTGTTCACTTTGTAAACTTCAAAACTGAGAGTTAGCGTTTGAGTCTGTATGCTCCTTTAAATTACAAACATGAGCAACATCACCAATTCTTCCTCCGTTGATAGTGATGCAGATTATAGATTCATGATTCCTGTGGTGATCATCGTCATCATCATCGTCATCATCATCATCTTGGGCAACCTGCTGGTCATCATTGCAATAGCAAGGACAGCGCTGCTACAGACTGTAACCAACATCTTTATCATGTCATTGGCATGTGCAGATCTCATCATGGGGGTTATGGTGGTGCCGCTTGGTGCTACCATTGTCGTAACAGGCAGTTGGCAGCTCAGTGAAGATTGGTGCCAATTTTGGACATCGGTAGACGTCCTGTGTGTGACTGCCAGCATTGAGACGCTTTGTGCCATCGCAGTGGACCGATATATCGCAATCACAAGACCCCTACGCCATAAAGTGCTGCTTAGCAAGTGGCGGGTTCGACTGATTGTATGCTTAGTGTGGGTTGTGTCTGCTCTCACGTCATTCCCCCCTATTATGACCAAAATTTGGCAGGCTGATGACACTAAAGCTCGTGGTTGCTATAATGATCCGAAATGCTGTGATTTCATCACCAACAAAGGTTTCGCAATTGTATCATCAGGCATTTCATTCTACATCCCTCTAGTCATCATGATCTTTGTCTACACCAAGGTGTTTGCCATTGCTACAAGGCAGGTGCAGCTAATCGGGAAGAGCCGGCAGCGTTTCCAGAATGAAATTGTGGCAGGCAATGGCAACAACAACCTACCATCAACTACTAGCAGTGGCAGTGCTTCGTCGGGTAAACGGAAATCCTCCCGACGAAGGCCATCCAAATTATCTGTTGTGAAAGAGCACAAGGCCTTGAAGACGCTGGGTATCATCATGGGATGCTTTACTCTCTGCTGGCTGCCCTTCTTCGTAGCCAACATCATCGACACCTATAATCGCACCCTGATACCATCAGACATTTTCCGATTATTAAACTGGCTTGGCTACATCAATTCAGGCCTCAACCCCATAATCTACTGCAGAAGCAAAGAATTTCGTACAGCCTTCAAGAGCCTTCTAGGATGTCCCTGGATGCAAATGCCAAGCATGAACTACCTTTATAAGGAGCTTAGGACTCGATGTCCTTGTTTTCTGGGCTTGACAGAAGCAGGCTTAAATGGAGCTTTCCAGAAGCCTGTCAGTTCACGAGGGACAAGGTCAGATCCTGTGCCGCAGGAAGATGGGGAAGAAAGTCTAGGAAGCACTCAGAGCAGCGACAAGAGTGAAAAACCATCGCCGAGACCGTCGCGCTCCAACGGCAGCACACACTTCAGCGATTTCTCTGAAACAGAGACTGAGTTGTAAGTGAAACTTTTTGTGCTTGTTTGTTAGTTTGTTTGAAATAAAACCACATTTTTCACCGCACTTCACCCAAAGCTAATATAATCATACTATATTATTTTCGCAAAAAAATTAAATGAACCCCACAAAAACCCCACCAACTTCCAATAATGAGCTTATATCTGTCTTCAATTGGCTTGGCAATGTTTCAAAAAGTACACATGCAAACATTTCTACATGCATTCAACATATTCAGTCCATGATATGAATTTGGGCAGTGATCTAATTTTGTGCCAATTTTTCCATGAGTACTCTGCATGGTGCATTTAGAAATCCAAATACATAAAATCACCTGAAT
>NC_030420.2:5844817-5974817 GCF_001660625.3 Ictalurus punctatus | reverse complement strand
CTGGTCAGAAGGTGTTGATTAATTGATTTTTATTTATTTATTTATTTATTTATTTATTTATTTATGACAGCGGTAATTCAAATCATCAGCACAATTGACAACAAATGATTAAACAACATGAATGAATTAACATTTGAATAACGTATAACCATTGATGAAGCTTTCTGTAACGAGATGTTTATTTAACATTTATGGAAGGAGTCTCCAGTGTCAGCAATCTCAGGACAGAGGATTTTGTCCTTTCCGGTTTCTAGGGAACATGACTAGGAAAATAACGAGAGCAAGAGAGACAGAGTGAAAGGGGGTGGGGGGTGAAGGGGTGGGGGCGGGGTTTGGGTGGCGACTGTTAGGTTGGTCAGGGAATGACTGTTTATAGCTAACTTGTTTTATGGATGTTCCACAAGATTAAATGTAACTATAAGCGGATAAATAATAAGATGTGTGGATCATTAAATGAATTTAAAATCATAATGTTTGGCAATTTGCTGTGTTGCAAAAGGAATAAAGCACTAGTCACAGAATGAAAATAATCAACTTCAGGTTGGTAGCAGTATTTCCACCACTTCATCCCATTGTTGATCATTTTCCTATAACAGCATTGTATTTTTAATCCTTATTAAAGATAAATGGTGTGTTTTTATTTTAGGATTGCACATTGCTTTAAGATTGGGGATGATATAATTTATAAGGATTATATGACCTTATGACTTGATGAACGCTGACGTCACCAAGTCTCACAGATAAATAAGCCTGAAACCATTCGGAGTCAATCAAGCAATTTTTTTTTCCATATGCAGAAATGACAGGATAATTTGTCCCAAATTTTACTGATTGTCTAATCACTGTGCTGCAGATATTATGTTACCTGCAATTTGTGTCTGGAGGAACAGCTGCTTTTATCATATACGCATTTATCAAAAAGCAGATGCTCACTTGGGGTTAATAAATGGTCAACTCAGAGTAGATTAGGGTTTGGTTCTATTTTAGTTTCGAATAAAAAGCTATAAAGATTTTATCCTGAAAGGATTTTATCCTGAATTACAGTGCCCTCCATTAATATTGGACCCTTGGTAAATATGAGCAAAGAAGATTGTGACAAATTGTCTTTATCGTTTAAATGCTGATCTTTTATTAATGAATTTATATAAGAAAAATATATTTGAAGTATATTCCCATTGATATTTTAAAAAATTTTGTACACCTGGAAGACTAGGGACAGGAAATTGTTCAACCATGACTTTCTGTTTCACAGGGGTATAAATATGAGGTAACACATAGGCCAAATTCCCTTAGTCCTAACAATGGGTAAGACCAAGGAATATACCTGTGATGTGCGGCAAAAGGTTGTTGAGCTTCACAAAATGGGAAGAGGCTATAAGAATATAGTAATGAACCTGGAATTGGCCGTGTATCTATATCGTCTCAACGCACTGTGAAGAGGATGGTTCGAGTGGCCAAAAAATCTCCACGGATCACAGCTGGAGAATTGCAGTGGTTAGTTGCGTCTTGGGGTCAAAAAGTCTCCAAAACTACAATCCGAAGTCACCTATATCACCACCAGGTGTTTGGAAGGGTTTCAAGAAAAAGCCTCTACTCTCATCCAAAAACAAACTCAAGCATCTTCAGTTTGCCAGACACTACTGGACCTTCAGATGGGATCGGGTTCTATGGTCAGATGAAACCAAAATAGAGCTTTCTGGCATTAAACACCAGAGGTGGTTTTGGCGCACACAGAGTAGCCATAACGGAAAAGTACCTCATGCCCACGGTTAAATATGGTGGTGGCTCTTTAATGTTTTGGGGCTGTTTTTGGGCTGGAGGTCCTGGACATTTTGTTAGGATACATTTCATCATGGACATGCCAGAAAGCTTAAAATGGGCCGTGGTTGGATCTTGCAGCAGGATAATCATGCAAAACACATCAAAATCAACACGAAAATGGTTTTCTGACAACAAAATCAAGGTCCTGCCATGGCCATCCCACTCCCCTGACTTGAAACCCATAGAAAACCTGTGGGGTGAACTGAAGAACTCGAAATTTAAAGGATCTGGAGAGATTCTGTATGGAGGAATGGTCTCAGATCCCTTGCTATGTATTCTCCAACCTCATCAGGCATTATAGGAGAAGACTCAGAGCTGTTATCTTGGCTAAGGAAGGTACAGTAGCACAAAGTATTGATTAAAAGGGTGCCAATAATTTTCGCATCCCTATATTTAACAATTTTTTTTTTTTTTACATAAACCTGTGTTTTGTTTTCAATTGTTTGACATCCATGAGAGCAGAGTATTTTTGTGAATTGTTTTAACAAAAGATCAAAAGTTTAAACAATAAAGACAATTTTTTTCACAGCCTTCTTTGCTCATATTTACCAAGGGTGCCAATATTAGTGGAGGACACTGTATGCTACTGCTGCCAGTTTTGTTTTGTTTTGTTTTTCAGCAAAGTAAAAAGGACAAAAGTCACATCATTGGTCAGTAGCACAGTTCCAGGACGCACGTACCCCCCATCAGGTGTTCGTGTGCTGAATGAAATCAAATCAGTGCTGTGAACTGCGAGAGGCCCTCCAAATCAACCGTGTTAAAAGCCTGTTTGCTGAACACTGACATCCGCCATCCGTTGTATTAACACGTTGAGCCTTGTGGATGCTGTTCATAGCTCTGTGCTGTTCGTAATCAATCGTTGCCAGAGCACGTTGAACGCGTCTCACTGAGCAGAAAGGCTTTTAGAGATGCCGTGAAAGCGGTTTTGGCTGAGTGTTCGGTTCAGCCGGTTCAAGATGGCGTTGATTATTGACACTTATTTTTGGATAAGGTTTGATGTACTGGAAAAAGAAAAACTCAAAAATAGCAATTGTGTTGGTCAAGACCTCTGTATGCGTCACTGGTAATAGCTCCGTCAGTATGTTGAACAACAATAAATGGAAGGGCACTTTCGAGAGGCCGTTTATGCGCTCCCAGGTGGAAGCGTGATTATTTGAACGTGGCCTCAACAACAAAGACTTTTCAGTCGTGAAATGAGTGCATTTGAATGGAAATGGAGGTCAAGCCTGGATCTGACCGTGCTTCTTACTGGCTGCTGCGTTAAACGTTCAGTGTGCTAATATACTGAGATAGTATTTAAGTGTGCTTAGTAGCGTGAGTGTATTTAGTGGCGTGAGTTTGGAAGCACTCCCAAACGCTGATAAACTTTATCACTGTACCACAACACTTCCGCTTCTCTGGAGAAGCTGTTTACCACCTAAAGAGAGCAAGGACTCAGCAAACAAAATGTTAACGAATCTTCGCTTATTGATTAAGCGGTGAAAGAAGTAACACATACAGATAGAGCAAAACTGATTCAGAAATAGTCTACCTTTTTTACACAACATGGAAGGCACTGGATTAATGAAACTATTTAGGAGTATTATTATTATTATTATTATTATTATTAAAAGTAGTTGTAGTAGTAGTATATTATTAGTAGTAGTAGTAGTAGTAGTAGTAGTAGTATATTATTATTATTATTATTATTATTATTATTATTATTACAGTTATTGTTATTATTATTATTGTTATTATTATTATTATTATTACAGTTATTGTTGTTATTATTATTGTTATTATTATTATTATTATTAGTAGTAGTAGTAGTAGTAGTATATTATTATTAATATTAGTAGTAGTAGTAGTATATTATTATTATTATTATTAACAAGAAAAACAATAATATTAATATTATTATTAGTAGTAGTAGTAGTAGAAGTATAGTATTATTATTATTATTATTATTAATAATATTATTACTACAATTACTATTATTATTATTAGTAGTAGTAGTAGTAGTAGTAGTATATTAATATCATTATTATTATTATTATTATTATTAGTAGTAGTAGTAGTAGTATATTAATATCATTATTATTATTATTATTATTATTATTATTATTATTATTATTACTACAATTACTATTATTATTATTATTAGTAGTAGTAGTAGTAGTAGTATTAGTATATTAATATTATCATTATTATTATTATTAATATTATTATTATTAGTAGTAGTAGTAGTAATAGATTATTATGATTATTATTATTATTATTAGTAGTAGTAGTATATTATTATTATTAACAACAAAAACAATGATATTAATATTATTATTATTATTATTATTATTATTATTAGTAGTAGTAGTAGTAGTAGTATATTATTATTATTATTATTATTATTATTACTATTACTACAATTACTATTATTATTATTATTATTAGTAGTAGTAGTAGTAGTATATTAATATTATTATCATTATTATTATTATTATTATTATTATTATTATTATTATTAGTAGTAGTAGTAGATTATGATTATTATTATTATTAGTAGTATATTATTATTATTATTATTAACAACAAAAACAATATTATTATTATTATTATTATGTTTACAATCTTATTTATTAAAATGTAATTCTGTTGAGATTATAAACATTATACTATATATATATATATATATATATATATATATATATATATATATATATATATATATATATATATATATATATATACACCTACAGTATAGAAACGGCACGTTAGACCCATCGGAATGAGCAACTTTAGCTTGCTCAGGATCCCAGTAACTTTGAAATGATCCAACACTGAGCCATAAAGTGGAATCGTTTATGCAGCATTCGGTCAAGTCAAGCAATCAGAAAAGCAAACAGCATTTAAATACCATAGGAACAAACAAGACTTTATTTCAATGAGCTGTCTGACTTTTGGTCACATGCTGGTCATAAGCTGAACATGGTACAGTCAAATAAATCTTTATCTCTTCTTAATCATCTACCGGTTTTATTTAATTTGCTGTTTTGGTGCCCGGTGGTTTCCAAACGGGTCAGACTTTAGCTACTGGTGTCGATCTGTCTACACTCAACCTGTTGGACACAGAAGTTAGATCCCTGGCTGATATGAAAAACAACGAAGTCATTGATGTTAATAGGTAATGGTAGAGAAGTACAGCAGAACTTTGTTGCAAAACAACACTGATGTTTTGCATGGCTTTTTGTTTACCTTTCTTTTCACGCATATTTCATGATGACAGCGTGAAGTATAAACCCAACACACGCTATTTTTGTACAATATTCCTATTTCTCCTTCGAAGCAAAATTGGACAAACCCTTGAAGGTGGAAACAATCAGTCATGTTCTGTAACACTACCTGTACCGTGTGCACTAAAGCATATGCTGTGCATTAACAAACACATGCCATGTGCTGATTACTACACTGGGCAGTTAAAAAAGAGACGGAAGGAGAGAGAGAGCGAGATAGAATAAGCAATGAGGTCATGCTTTACTTCAGGATATTAATACAGTATGGAGAAATTCTTAAAAATCATCCATCTGGGACGATGCCAGATCTTTCTTGGGCACACGTTTAGAATACCTTTTTTTAAATCACTCATCCAAAAGGTGACACTAAACATTAAAGAGGTGAGATGTACTTGGTAGAACTGGCTGGAGAGGTGTAATGGTCAGTCCCTGTGGCCCAGGTGGTGCATGTTAAAACTGTTTGTTTCAATCTGCCATGCTTCTAAACATACTAACACATTACTTCATCTAGCACATGGCCCAATTAGTTTCCATTTACAGTTCATCATACAAATCAGATGATGCAGAAGGAAACACGACAAGCTGGTGTGAGTCTCAAACAAATTCCTTATGCGATCTCTTTCGACTTTACAGCCAGGGCTTATCTTATAAAGTACGGGATAACACACAGCGGTGTGCTGTTATAGGAAAGTGATCGACGACGGGGTGGTGTGATGCAGCTTTATATGAAGCACAATTGGCGTCACTATCCTGATGCTGATTATTTTCCAATAACAGCACATCATGAAGTGATTGATAACTTCTTTTTTTTTCACAGCAATTGTTCTATTGTTTTTATCCATTTGTAGTTAGGTTTTATGCTGTGGAATGTCTGTGTCACTTAGTTCCTGTTACCACTTTATAACCGCTTCAACAGTTCTTCCCTCATCAGCTTCTCTTTTTTTTTTCCTCTTTAAGTTAATAAGACAAGACAGTGCAATTTGTCACGAGACTGAGAAACTGGAATGTCCTCCATCATTCAAGTCCCCACGAAATCAAAACGGAAGTTTTGTGGCTTTTAGCACGGTATGAATATGTCAGCCTTAAGGTGATCTATAAGATCGTGTGCTCCAAAACAATGACAAAATTCGCATTTAGAAGAGATATGCGTACAAAACGTACAGTCTCTCTCTACCAACAATACGGATCGACAGTTTTGATGATATCATTCTGCACTTCAGCTTCTCAGCAGATTTTCGGTCCAATCAAACGCCCTCTTGAATCTGAAGTGCCCCGCCCTGACATTATAAAAACGCATGGTACTAACCGTCAAGTACGGCTTAGCCCGGGCTGTGAGGTAAGATAAACACTACCGGCAATTTTAAAAGGCGGAGAAGCCACTTGATATGTCCCGCCGTGACTTCCTGTTTCAGTTTAAATTATGTTCAACACATCGAATAACGCTGTGTGTTTCAAGGCACTTAAGACTTCGCTGTGTGTGAAAACTAGACAAAGTTACAGGAAAAAAAAAACCCTTCAAGCTTCACTTCTGACTTTTACAAAACTCGACACTGGAGTTTCCTTCCAAAAAAGCGAAATAAACGACTCACCAAAAAATAAACCTTTCACTATATCAACAATTACACACATTTTAAGATACACACCCAAGATAAAAGTCCCTGTGTAAGATGCTACCATGAATAGAAATGATAAGCTGCTGTTATAGAAAATGAATCTACCGACCAGCCAATCAGCTTTGAGCATTCAACAGCGCTGTTGTATAACATAACAAATTAACAACCCTCTCAGTTGTTTTTTTTTTTTTTTTCAAATGGCTTTTCATATCCATTTTGTAACTTTCCATATGATTTGGCCAAACAAATTTGAGACAGCGCTGAATAAATATTTTAAGACTTGTTTATTTGGACAAGGGCCTCTTTAGCCATTACCCGAGCGCTCATTTGCATCCGAAAAATAAACTCAACTGTCTGGTTTCAACCTGCTAGAGAGCTTATTTAAATAAAAAAAAAAAAGTGTAAAAAAAATAAAATAAAAAATGTAATGATTGATCCACTCAACGGCATGCTGCTGTGCATGGAAGGAACTCCAGAGAGACTTCAGTTTGGACGATAAACACACACATGCTGACTTCAGCGTTGGACTCGCATCACAGTAGTTGGTCTGGAAGAGAGAGGACACATTATAAAAGTATTAGCAACCATTAAAAACAAAAACATAGAAGGACGTCTTTTGGAAATCACGTAGGTGTCTGCAAGAGCAGTTACTCTGTGTAATAAGAGGAGACAGGGGAGGTCTCGACGCTGAGGTAAAGAACGAGGCGTGCCTTGGCGTAGGATAGATAGAGATTTGCGTGCCTTTGAAAGCGACTCTGTTGCTGCGCTGGTAAGTGCTCAATTGGCTGGTTGTGGGACTGCTGCCTCGCTCGTGCCAAGTGACCGAGAGAGCGTTAAAGCAGCAGGAAAGCAATTCTCAGGCTAATTTCAGTGGAGAAGGAAAGGACATAGTTCTCTTCTCAAAGAGCAAGCATGTCAGTGCATTCCTAGCCTGCATTGCTGAATGTTTGGTACTGTAACATGATGAACTACAGTAAAATGCTTACAGAACACCGGGCAGAGGTGTGGGTGAATATGCTTTATGCTCTGGTTGAGTGAGCAGGTGTTTTGCTAGATACAGGTCTGCGCTTCACGGTGAAAGCAGAGAGCCTGATTGTCAACCACAGGTTTATTTTCTTAGACAGAGATCTAGGTATGTGTCCAATACCCACATCAACACACAGGGGCGCCTGCCGCTTCGGTCACGTAGACATGGATGAAAGTGGAAAATTGGCAGGCTTTAACTGTTTACCAAAGGAGACGTTTTAACACATCCGGGCATTCCAACAAATTTCCCAATTTCCAATTTCTCTTGTCACACTAAGAATAGACTACGTTTACTTTTACACCTCCCTGGTGGAAGGTCTGTGTACGTCACATTCGTTCATTTGTCATTAAACAAGATGCAAAGGAGAAATATAAAAGGTTGTAATTACATCAGTGTGTAATTACAAGTACTATAGACTGAGGTTACGACTTGATAACTACAAATCACTATGTGCTTTATTTATTTATTTATTTATTTATTTTAAAATAGCAAGATGCGACTGTAAAGGGGGACGACATGGAAATGGAGATGAAATTTACCAGGTGCTGCAATTTAAGAGTTTTTCGAATCACCCAAAATGAATTTCTGATCTATTTTTCCATTATAGTTCTGATTTATTTTTTATCCCATTTGTATCTGTAATGTATGCACTTCCAAATCATAACCAGACAGAAGAGCATGGGTAACTCATGCGGTTCATGCTGAAATAGACATAAAAAATGAGCCAACATTTTTTTTTTTTAACTACTTTTATGAAAATGAGTCTCCTATTTTGGTGTGTGAATATCAATCAATCAATCAATCAAAAGCATTTTCTCACCGTTCCTATTTTAATGTCGAAATAAAAAATAAATAAAACACAACATACCCAGATCGGGGAAGTCCAATCGGCATCAGTACCGGAATAAGATCTAGTGTTACAGTGCTACTGTACCTCATTAGACGTGTATGCTCATTCCTTCAGTGGAACCTCCTAGGACTTTACAAGACCTTAAAAAGACAACAGAAGGAGCTGGGAGAGAAATATTTTTGCATGAGCTATAGTTGGCACAAGGCATATAACCGAATTCCAAGCATAAATCCTTTCATAAAGGTTCATGGAGTACATCCACCTGCTGGCCTTTACTGTGTTAAGTACATAATACATTTTGCAGACTTTCGCCGAAAGGCACGATTAGACAATTAGATACACTACCACAACCGCCACACACAAACCAGAAGGTTCTATGGAAGGCTGATTCAGCTGAGATCCTGACGTCAACGGTGGAACACGTTGCCAAAGTCACACTGTAGCTGAGAGTAGGAAAATAAAAATAAAAAAAAAAAATAAAAAAAAACTGAAGCAATTCATCCTGCTTTGGACAAAAGGCATATAGCAACACTCTGATCATGGTCACCAACAGACTGCCAATAAAATAATAATACTTGGTTTACATTCTTATGATTCAAATCTGGTTTTCATTGCCAGTAAACAAATCTGCCAAAGTACGCGTTCTCTCGGTTTACCCTTTCTCCCTGCAAAACAGACCCAGAGTGTATGCATTCGGAGGTCTTGCACACGACTCTCACGTAAAGCTGTTTTCAGATCTAAAGGAAATGCAACGGAGCTCAAAGGCAAGGCCAGAGAAACGCCTTCCTACACGCTGTAATTATTATCACACAGCAGGCAGCAACCTGTGGTACTCAGCACATTATCACTTCAACCGCATTCTCTATGTTGCTGATAAATGTCTCATTCTTATTGACGTTACATAACTTAATCGGTAATCTCCCTAGCAGAGTTGGGTATAACGCATCACTTAGTTGTTACTTTGTTACTGTAATCTAATCACACAGTAATGCAACGCATTGCATTTTGAATTTATGTCATTTGATTACAGTGACTGATGTCAATAAAATAACGTTACTTGCGTTACAAATTTACTGTTAAGAGAACAATATTAAGTGAAATGTATTTTTAAAATAAATCATGATTTGAGTGGCTGCCAGGGGCATAACTTGGCCTGGGCATCCGGAGCTGTAGGCCTGAAGATTTTTTCGTCAGCCCCAAATAATTCTCCACTTGGAGCGGTTTGTGACTACATAACTGAACATCAGTGAAATAAGACAGCCTGTAATTTGATATCTTCAGTGAACGGAGGCGAGACCAATCAGACAGAGTTTACAGGAAAATATGTGGAAATACTCATGTCTTATTGGCTGACAGTCTCTCGATTCTGCCAAACGCTCGCTCACAGTCAGTGTGAGGGAAAATGGATATACGCCGATTTTTTTTTTAAACCAGTAAAGGGGTTGAAACTGAAAGAGTAACATCCTCTGATGCTGAGCAGGAAAACAAGGTGGGTAAATGTCTATACGAGTTCCAGTTTACGTGAACGTGATATGAGCAGAACATAAGGAAAGTTAATGTACTCTTCATGGCACTGTAGCAGCTAAACCCATACAATGACAGCTTAGCTGTGCCTCCCCTTGGCTAGCGACACCAAACTAGCCTAGTTAGAAAAGCTTTATATTTTATCGGTCTGGTAATCCTACAAACAGTGACAACACCCGAGGCAGGTTTTATGATAAATCCGACTTTTTCTGATCATGTCATACATTGACGCGCGCTAAAATTACTGAAAGAACTCTGAGTTTCACTTTGTAGTGAATTTTTGTAGGTTTGATAGGTTTTGAAAGTAATGTGAAAGTAAAGTAATTAGTAATCTGATGACTTTTCACATGCAGCAATCAGTAATGTAACCATATTCCAATTTTAAAGTAGTAATTAGTCATCTGTAGTTAATTACTTTTTTTTTTAGTAACTTACCCAACACAGCTCCCTGGTCTGTGTATTATCAGCACAAACCCATTCTACTTTGCTGCAAAACATTTCTCTAATCACAAATGATAGCAATAGCAGGCTGTTTACATTTTCCCTGTTTCTCCTGCTCAACGCAATCGGGTTCAACTGTTTGAATTTTTCAATATTTCTACATGTATAACTTGGAAAATAAGATTTGACATTTCATCAACTTTTATTTTTAAAAAATGTGCCATATTCAACAAATGGTTTAAAGTGGTTATGGGCGTGGATGGTGAAGAAGAAAAAAATGTAATCAGAAAGTAACTAGAATCATGTGTTTCTATCAGTTCTGAAATCAGATTGATCTGATCTGGGGTTGATCTGATTTGCCGTATATACAAACGCACTAATTTGGTTCGCAATTCTGTTCCAGAATTCTGCTGACCTGATCCAAATAGATTTCAAAGGAGCAGAAAGAAAGAAAAAAAAAAAACGAAAAAAAAAAGACCGAAAGGACTGGAAAGAGTTACAAAATGATTTCTCGGGCCAGACAGTTCCCAAATGGAAGTAATTCAGCACTGTTAATGCTCCGCCTACAAAGCATGCATCAGTGCAAGGGTATGCCACAGAACTGTGAAAGTTAAATTCAATTAAATTCTGTCTGTGTAGTGCTTATAAGAATAGAGCAAAAACAGCATGTGGAAGAAAAAGGAGAGAAAGAAAAAAGAAAAAAAACAAACAAGGAAAACCAGTAAGGACTAAGGCTAAGGATGTGCAGAGTCCGTAAGCTCAGAACTTTGTGAGTCTAGACTCTGAAATGTCACTCTCATAGCAATACATAAGAGGTTGCTAGAAAGACAGCATATCTGTTTAATGCACTGTGATGATCGATGCAAGATGCAGCAGGGGTCAGAAGTCAGCTGTGCTGTTTCACTTGGCAGCTTAGTACAAAAGAAGCAATCTGTACCTTCGGGGTTGTACTGGAACAAACAGACCAGTGGAAATGTTTTCCCAAATTCTGCTGCCATTTTGTTGACAGCTGCCACTGCCACTACTACTTCTGCCTTATGTCTCAAAAGACAGACTAGAACAAAAGCCCCTTCAGAAAGATCGAAATCATATTAGTCGCGTTCTTCCCCAAACGGATGATTTCATTTATAAATCACATGTAGTCCACTTTACTTTGACATTTGCTGAAGCTATAACTGGCCTTATTCAATTCTTTCACGAATTTACAGCAATGGCATATGTAACATGTCACTTAGTTGCTGACAAAGCTTGCTCAACCATGCCAATGTTGTTGTTGGACTGGGCGGAGCAACTGATCTCAGTGGTCTGGATTCCAAAGCAAATTCATAGTGGCTATTTTGAGACTGGCGAGCACAAAATAGTGACAGTAAAGAAATCTACAGATGTGTTTATGCTGAAATTTGACCTAAAGAACACTGCATTGATATCTGGGCTTCTGGTTGGGGTGCCATAACAGTGGCTAGTGAGTAGACAGGGTTAGAGGCGATACATTGTGCAGACTGTATGAAACACTCAAGGCTAGCTAACTGTAATCGACATATTAACAGAAACGACTGAGCAGAAGTGTTTCTTGGGATAAAATGGCATCCAAACATGCTATACATCATGTGGATCTATACATTGATGTGCACAGGAAAAAAAAAATAGAATAACTAAAGGTGTGGGCAAAGAATTCACATAAATCTTGATGTTTATTTACTGAAATGTGACGGATCCGTTAATTTTATATTTCATGCATTGCTTAATAAGGAATTCAGCGGTTTCCTAGTAATGGCATCGTTTTGGGCGTTTAATATAAGTTAACTTCAGTTTAAAGGCTAACTGGCATGAAAAGGTATCAGGTTTGAGGTCTAAGACAAACTATTAATCACATACAGTAGTAAAACTTTTGGGATTAATCACAGAGTGACGCATCTGGGATGAATCATAAATTAAATTATTTTGGGATTCATCTCAAAGCATTTGGGATTCAGTAATTACATGGCAAAACATTTAGGATTAATCAATTACATAGTAAAACATTGGGGATTAATCACAGTAAAATATTTGAGATCACATTGTAAAGCATTTGGGATTAATCAGTCAAGAAGTAAAACATTTTTTAGATGAATTACATTGTAAAACATTTGGGATTAATCACATTATAAAGCATTTTGGGATTAATCTCAAAGTTTTTTGATGAATATATAGCAAAACATTTGGGATTAATCACATATTAAAACATTTGGGATTAATCACATTATAAAGTATTTTGGGATTAATTTTAGAGCATTTTGGATTAAACACATTGTAAAGCATTTGGGATTGATCAATCATGAAGTAAAAAAAAAGTGAGATTAATAATATAGAAAAACATTTGGGATGAAACATTACAAAGCATTTGGGTTTAATTAATCATGAAGGTTTTTTTGATGAACATATAATAAAACGTTTGGGATCAATCACATTATAAAGCATTTTGGGATTAATCTCAGAGCATTTTGGATTAATCACATTGTAAAGCATTTGGGACTGATCAATCATGAAGCAAAAAAAACTGAGATTCATCATATAGAAAAACATTTGCGATGAAACACATTACAAACCATTTGGGATTAATAAGTTTTTTTTGATAAGTTTTTTTTTTGGATGAACATATAGTAAAACATTTGGGATTATTCAAATATTAAAACATTTGAGATTAATCACATTATAAAGCATTTTGGGATTAATCTCAGAGCATTTTGGATTCATTACAATGTGAAGCATTTGGGATTGATCAGTCATGAAGTAAAAAAAAGTGAGATTAATCATATAGAAAAACATGTGGGATTAAACATTACAAAGCATCTGGGCTTTAATCAATCGGGAAGTTTCTTTTTTATGAACATATAGTAAAACATTTGGGATTAATCACATTGTAAAACATCAGGGATTATTCAAATAATAAAACAATCATCATTTTGAGGGCTTTGGGATTATTGCTCATGTTGAAGATAATCTTTTTTTGCGAGATAAAAGTTTTTAGTCTCTACACTCTTAAAAACAAATGTTTCTCAAGCGTCCTTTGCTTAACAGGCGAAGGGGTTTCTACTTGAAACTATTTCTGAAAGCGAAAAACTCTGATGTCGGGTTCTACAAAGAATTTAAAAGGGACAGACCACAAAACCCTTTTTTGTGCTCAAGGGAACCTATTTTCTAAGAGTGTAGCCCCTAATGGGCAATAACAAGCTCTCTTTTCCAATTAAGCACATATTGATATATGTGATACATACGAGAGACCGACTAACTAGTTAAATCTCACTATTTATCTCTCTGTGTCCAATACCTCTCTTATCTGTCCAAATCGGAAAGTCCCACAGAACATTCGCTCTGTTGTTTTCCACCACTCCCTGTAGTTTCTCCCACAGTCCTCGTAACAGCCGAAATATTGCCACACCCTCCAACTTCGCTCGAGTCTGCGGACTACATACAGAGGAAATGTATATAAATGGAGTTGTGTTTAAAATAGTTAGGTGTCAGACTTTTTTCTCATGACCAGTCGGAGAATGAAATAGACAACAGGAACGAGTTCATATACCATGTTATGCTATTCCCAGTTGCACACCCTCATCACTTTCTATGCGCAGGGCAAAGCCTGGCATCATGCGTCAGATTTCCTGTCAATGTGTGGGCAATTTTCTCATGAGAAAGAAATCCTTTCAGTGTTCTTTTTTTTTTTTTTTTTTTTTTTTTGGTGAATCCAACATTCAGTTACATTCAGTATTAGGTAGGATCGATAAACACTGTACTTCATCCATCACTGCCTTAGGTATAATTAACATCTTAGAGGAAAATGACAGGCCCACTAGTGTACATGTAGAGCCTATTTAATATAACATAAATCATCCATGTCCATTGTTGGCCCACATTAACACGCTGACAACCTCATTTCCCTCTTAGCTGCACTCTGTGACAGGTATTGTACTGGAAATATATGGTGGTCAACTATGGTAAACTCAGTACTGTAAATCACTGAAACTTCACACAGTGAGCACAATATGGAAACTCGAATACGGAAGTGACTTCAAAGAAATATTTCCACCCCTGTTGCTTTAGGCACAGCCATGATGGGGATTTTATTATTTGGTTTTGGTCTATGTTTCAATTTGGCTGTAAAGACAGCAGGTCCATTGAGATTCTTGGCGCATGCAGTCACCCAAAGTGGAGTTAATATATATCTCCCTAAACGCAAACAGAGAGTGTGTGCTGTTGACTGAGGAAAAGAGCAAAAGGTTGTGTGACATATGGAAAGAAGCACAAATTGAGTATTGGTTGGAGGTGTGAGTTTTCTTGTCACGTCTCATGGGCTAAGTGGTTAGCATGTTCACCTCACACCTCCAGGGTCGGGGGTTCGATTTCCACCGTGGCCCCGTGTGTGTGGAGTTTGAATGTTCTCCCCGGGCTGCGGGTTTCCTCTGGGTACTCCGGTTTTCTCCCCCAGTCCATGCACGGTAGGTCGACTGGCATGTCTAAAGTGTCCGTAGTGTGTATGTGATTGTGCCCTGTGATGGATGTGTACCCTGCTTTGTGCCTGATGCTCCCTGGGATAGGCTCCAGGCTCCCCGTGACCCTGAAAAGGATAAGCGGTAAAGAAGATGGATGGAAGGATGGATAGTGTTCGCTAAGTTGATGTGCAAATAATCAAATCCCATGACTGCCAGAGACCCACTCCTGGGGCCTTAAGCCTTGATTATATTATTGCGAGATTATACACAAGATGGCTGCCGAACATAACCTGCAGTTGTTCGGAGCATCGCTTGGCATGTCCTCAGAAATTGACGCTACATGTCTGTGTATAGTAACTGGAGACACCGACAATAGCAGAAAAAAAAGTTTTGAAGAGAAGCTAGCAAAGCTTTTAGTCATAAGGTATGTTGACAACTATGTGAACAATGCTGCTCCTATACACTCATGTATGCATACCTAAATTTAAGCACATTAAGCAAAAACCTACTATAGCTCTCAGCATCAAGCTACATCTAGTAAGGAAACTAGTTATATATATTACAGATGACTAGGATATACAGCAAGTCCCTATTTATACCTGGTCTTTCCATGGGTGTTGGATTTGGATTCTGTCCTGATAAGATTTTATCAACACGCAGCCCTGGTTAGCCAGTTCAAAATCTGATTGCCGTATCGCCTTCACTATGCAAGTCACTTCATAGCACTTGTTCCAACTGTATATATATATATATATATATATATATATATATATATATATATATATATATATATATATATATATATATATATATATATATATATATATATATATATATATTGGTTTTTTTTTGGAAGAGTTGTTCCTCATTTTAAGTAGTTTTATGCAAAAGGATGGAAATCATGAATTTGCAAGCCATTTAAATTCCTTAGAGATGCCAGCTTCAGCCGTCGTGGACCAAACCCATTATGTTGTATTTGGATACCTTTCACCTGTCAGATTTACCCTCATATGAATCTGGTTAAAATGCGTCTCAGACCTCCCAATATGGGCCGAGTGCTCAGAATTAAATCTGTTTTAAATGTGATGTGTGTGTGTGTGTGTGTGTGTGTGTGTGTGTGTGTGTGTGTGTGTGTGTGTGTGTTTATGTAAATTATTCCGATCTAGATATAACCCTGACACTCAAGTCACATGCAATGACCAGGTTTAAATAGCATCAAAATGTCTGTCAAGTGACTAAATGGAAATGATGTAAACGTCTTGCTCATGGCACATTTCAGACACGCAGTGTGAACGAGTCGAAAATTACAGTCCGTCTATAATACACAGTAATCACAACGAGACTTTCACACTATACTCTCTCGTTATTTCCCCAATTCATAAACCGAAATCGTAATAAGAAATTTAAAATAAAAACACAACAGAACATGGAGTCACACCTAGGGGAAAATCCACAGTAAAATGATTCGATCGGGTTTAGTTTTTGCTTGGAAGAGTTTAATTAACTGTGAGAAGAGAATGAAACATGAACCATTAAATCTGGTTTATATGCTTCTTTCTCTTGCTGCTTTCAAATACGAGTCACTGAGCAAGATCAAAGATCCAGAGATTAAAACAAGAGGTTAAACATCTGCCCCTGCTCTTTCGAATCTTCATGCTCATAATACCAGCCAAGTAAACACACACGAATACAATACCGATTACTGATTATACATAAAGCCAAATGGAAGTAAACACATTTACACAATACAGTCAAGTCAAAAACAACACTATTGGAAATAAATTATGTTAATTTTATGTTTATCCTCTTATCTTTAAATGACTGTTCATAAAAAATGTATTGCCCATGCCCTGGAGGAACTGGTAACAGTATCATACACTATCAATTCAGCAACTAATGGACCTTCAAAATGCATTTGACTGTTTTTATTGTGAGGTCTAAACTGCTTTATAGAATTTTTAGGTGGTTTATTTTGTTTTTGCTAATGACTGCCAAAGTGATTGAAGACTTTAGTATGTAAAGTCAGTGTAACGTTTAAAGAGGATGGCATTAAGGCTGCAGTGTCAAATTTGCCCATTTAAAGAAATACTGTAATGCGAACACTTCATGGAAGAGCATTTTTTTTTCTAGTGACGTGTGCATTCAAGCAGTATTTTTTTATTTTTAGAACATTCTTCTAGTATATATTTTACAAATCATTATATAACCCAATATGTGTGTCATGTTAACAGTATAGCTTCTTATTTTTATTAAATTATTTTCTTATCATGGTAAACCATGTGGTGGCATGGTGGTGGAGCATGGATAGCATTGCGGTCTCATCGCTCCAGGGTTCCTGGTTTGATCCTGAGCTTAGGTTACTGTCTGTGTGGAGTTTTGTGTGTTGTTTCTGATGTCCATGTGGGTTTCCTCCAGACTTTCATGGTTCCACCTCCAGTAGGTGGATTGGCTACTTGAACTTGTGAAAGGACTGCCATCCTTGACTGTTGATGGTCTGCCATCCAGGGTGCATCCTCTCCTTGCTCTCAGTGTTGCCGAGATTACTGAATCTCGATTACGAGGATACTGACTAGGATAAAGCACTTAGGCTTGGTGAATGAATGAATGAATGAATGAATGAATGAATGATTACAGTTCCTGTACTGTAGCTGCTTCTAGAAATCAACCATGACCCTGACCAGGACAAAGTAAAGCAGTTACTGAAGACTGATGAATGGTATACCATTATACTGATAAACTGTTACACCGCTATTGCCTATAAAGGATTTTTAAAATGTCTTGGGTAATGGATCCTTTACATCATTTCCTCACAACAGGGCCATTGAGTTTAATGGTGTCGGGTATCCCTCTAACCTTTCAAAGACTAGTCTTGTAAGAAGAATTAGAAAAAGAAAAAAAACATTCTGCAGCAGAACTGCAAAAGTGGGGAAAATACAGGGAAAAGTTTGAGATGAGTTAGCAGAATGGTAATATGAAGAAACATTAGACACGAGCCAGGTGGCCATTATAGGCACGGCAGCAAAGTGAGAGTTGATTCTAATATTTTCAGACCATCAATCATCCAAATCAGCAGACGTCTGGGTCCGACACCTCCCTGGCACACTTTACCAAATACAGCAGCGGTCCATGGAACAGCATCAAATCGTTTACTTACACTGAGAACAATTACTCAAAATGATTAATTGGTCTATATTTTTAAGCTCAGACTCTAACCCAGGGTAATCTGAATATCCGAGCTGAGAAATGACTGTAGTAGTGAGTAACGAAGACGTGCATAAAGTGGACGTCCGGTTTCGTCATATATGACACACTACAAATTACTCAAAGGATATATAAGCCAACAAGGACACTAGATTAGCCTTGGCTATATACAGATACTTAATTAAAAGGCTTAAGTTCATGATCAAGAACTTAGTGGAAAAATCTTCAGATATACACCAGGCAGTTGAAAATTCGAACAAGACCAGGCAACGTATTTCCAATCCTTAGCTGTCCAGTTTTGGTGAGTCTGTTCCCACTGTAGCCTCAGATTCATGTTCTTGGCTGACTGCACTGGAACCCAATGTGGTATTCTACTGCTGTAGGCCATCCGCCTCAAGGTTTTGGCATGTTGAGATGTTTTTCTGCTCACCGTGGTTGCAAAAAGTGGTTGTTTGATTTACCGTAGACTTTATGTCAGGTCAAACCAGTCTGGCCGTTTTCCTTCAGCTGTCCTTAACACCGAATTCTAACTTGTAACAGCATTTATTTTTATAGGTGAAATTGTTAAACAAGGTTTGTAGAGCTTGAAATCTCACACAAACACCATTGTGATAGAGAGTTCCCATACTGAGCGCTCTTCTGAAACTGAATTCTGTAGTCAAACATGTAAGTCGCAAGCTAAATTAATACTGTGAGGCCCCGCTCCATAATGATTTACATATGGCAGATATATTGTATTTAAATAATGCTACTTGAAATAATTCTCTCTTTATTCATTTACATACAGGAACACAGTCTAAGCATTTAGCCGACCAGTTGAGGGTTAAGCCTCCTGTTTAAAACAGCGGCCCTCTGAGATTTAAACAAGTGTGCAGAAACTTAACCACTATAGTGTTGCAGTCAGTCAAAAGTTCTCTGCTTTTTTTTTTTTGCCTACCAGGTGCAAAAACAAGGCTTTAAAATAACGTCACTCGTGATCAGATCTGCACTCCTATGCCTGGGAGGATTGAACTAAAGGGCCTGGCCCTCTATGAACATTTCTTAGTTTGTTTTTTCCCTCTTTTCTCTCTGATAGGACATAAACGCTGGGTATTGTTTATCTGTTCCTGTGGAGACATGCACAGTACAGTAGCTATGATAGGATCGGAATCTGCGGCATTCAGAGTGATGAAGGGAGCGTTGATGAAATCAGAGGTGGAGGAAGGGAACGGCATGAAGGAGAAAAAGATGAGCGACGGCATATGCTACGCGAAGAAAAAAAGGACGAGGGAAGTGATGTCCTCCCGAGGCCACGGTGCTGATCACTTTTAGGAGTCTTTTACACAGTCAGATTTAAGACAGGACGTTTTACGGCAAAGGCAAGAGTTATGAGGGGATACGTTTCTGACTCACAAAAAAAATCAGATGGAAAGGGATTCATGAGGCCACTTACATGTGTTTAACCATTAAGCAGGAACTGTAAACCTAGTTCGAGTCTTAAACTGTAACACGAAAGCCATAGTCATGTGGTGCTGCATTTTCTTGTCATTTCCAAGTCATCCCTCGTTGCCAAGTTCAACAAGTCTGCCAAGCAGATGAGAAACCTGGCTTTATATATATGGATGTTTAAGCAATGAGACCACAGATTTGAGATATTTTGACAAAGAAGAGAGAGAGAGACAGAAAGAGAGAGAGTGAGAGAACCTCTGGCTTTAGCAATACTGCATTGTAAGATCGTATCTATTGGGGAATAAACCGAATTATGCAGGCTAAAAAAAAAACTAAACCACTTAACAGTGTTGCAATATTGCAGACATCGGAGACCAGTCAGTTAATAAGCCCTTAAAAACAAAGATCTAGTACTTGGATGGAACACTTGTATAATATATTTCCTCATTCAATTAAGTTGTTTGTAGCTCTAATAGTGATCAAAGTGCAAGTTCAATGTGTTGAAAACTTTTGTAATTTAATTACAATCATTTTGTCATGTAATTATGTTGACGTTAATTGGAGTGTGACAGGAATTGTGAGGCAAGAAAATGCATTGACTTATTTTACGTGTTTGGAAATTATAGTAAGCAACACAACATGACAGGGAGTGATTTACTCCTTTTATACCAAAGCAATTTGCCAACAACAACTTTTTATTTATTTGAAAAAAAAGAAAAAAAAAAAAGAAAACATTTCATAGTTTTTTATCTGTTAAAAGTTGCAGTTAATGCCCACAAAAGGCTAGTTCCTTTTATAGATCAGGAATAAACAGTCGTTCCCTGACCTACCCGTCTCTCTCTGTCTGTCTGTCTCTCTCTGTGTGTGTATATCTCTCTCTCTCTGTGTGTGTGTGTGTATCTCTCTCTCTCTGTGTGTGTGTGTGTGTGTGTGTGTGTGTGTGTGTGTGTGTGTGTGTGTGTGTGTATATATATCTCTCTCTCCGTCTCTCTCTCTGTGTCTGTGTCTCTCTCCGTCCCCCGTCCCCCTCTGTTTCTCTCTCTCTCTCTCTCTCTCTCTCTCTCTCTCTCTCTCTCTCTCTCTCTCTCTCATATATTGGAAAACTTACTAGTGACACCTTCCATAAATGTTAAATAAATATCTCCTTATAAAACACTTCACCACATCAATGATTATACAATTAAAAAAAAAAAAAAAAAAAAAAACACACACTTTTTTTAATCCATTTATTATTAGGCTTTGATTACTGCAGAGTATCCACCAAAGAGGTCTCTGTGAATTATTTGTTACACTAGAAACAATAACGTATTAGAACAAGCACATAAATCCATCAGATCCGAGAATTCAGGAGTGCTGTGGTATACAAATTAATACTTAAAATCTTCTAACATCTTTCAAATGACTGCTATTGCAATTGTGCATCATTTTAAAGAGACTTTATCTAGTGCACAGACAATATTATGCATAGCGCAGTAAGGTACTACTAAAAAGCCAACGGTTAAATGGTACATAAATAGGTCCCCTGCCTTAATTTGGGAGAAAAAGGTACACATTCGACATACAGGACCTACAGATGGTTTAAGGATCTGTGGACTTGCGTGCTGTTCATGATTTATCCATTCATTTTCATGAAAACCAAGACCACTTTCAATTTTGCCAGGACCAGGCTATATATTAAACTTAATCAAATATGGAAGAATGCTATGAGTGTCTGGCAATGCTTCTAACAAAATCTCCCTCTATTTATCTTTTCTAGTTCCACCTTACAGGGGCTGGGAGTATGAGAATCCACAGCTTGGCTGAAAGACAGCATGAGACAGCAAGATAAAGAGAGAGAAAGAGAGCAAGAGAGAGAGCGAGAGCGAGAGAGGCGTAGACAGAGACGACCAATTTCAACCGAGATCGGCCAAACGTTCTGGCTAGCAGACCAGGGACTGCAAAGAGCCACAAAAGTAACCTCTCAAACGACTGTGATGAAATACACAAACAGGATAAACCGAATGGGAACGGCTGATCGGACAGTGGCACGCACAGAGACGGCTCGCGCACAAGAGCGGATGGACAGCGGAGAGCACATCCAGGCTGCTATTACTCTTGGCCTTTAGGGAAAATAACTGGATCAAACCAGTTAAGCTGGGTCAGTGTGATGGACAACTATCTATAAAGGGACTGAGGGAAGCCAAGCTGGATCTGAGTGATGTGGAGTAATCTCAAAGTGATCAAAATTTTATGGATGTTCTCACAGGCTCACTCTGTCCCAGCAAGTTTATATCTTTCAAAAGCGAGGACTTGGGGCGGGGGGGGGACGCTTCTGGTGCACAAACACCTACAACAGACCTACAACTTTTTTTTTTCCTTTTTAAAAAATAATAATAAAAAAAAAAAGCACAGCAGATGTAATCTGTCATTTAGAATACAGCAAAAGTGTTTGAAACCAAATTTTGTACTTAATGTTAAATTATTTCCTATTTATTTTATTCCCCAATTTTACCTGTGAATGTGCAAAAAGTTTATCAGAACGATACAGGTATTCATGTCAGACAGGTTCACGTCTGCTCGTGGACATGTATAGCCAATAGTATGGTAGCTAATGTTTTCTGTTTTTCTTAATAAGTCCTTTATAAGCTGCAAACTCACCATGTGCACAAAACTCGAACTCTTTGGCTAACCTCCCAAAAAAAAAAAAAAAAAAAAGGAGAATCGCCTTAGTTTTCTGTTCCTTTTATTCACTTTTAGAGCTGCTAAAATGTTTATTTTAATTCATTCAGAGACAAAAGATTGACATGTTTCAGTCGTCTGATCCCCAAGGCATGGCACACGATATTACTCTGTATTATACTTTTGTTTAAATAGCTTTTTATACTAACAAAACTCCCAAAATAGAATTTATTCTAATATTTAAAAAAAAAAAAACAACAACTTAGGAAGAACGGATTCCACTTTATTAAATGTAACACGGTGGTGTTTCATTATCAGGTGCAATTGTTGAGGATTTCAATTCCTGTGAGGGAAGTAACTGAAAAGGAAATTAATAATAATAATAATAATAATAGTAAATGCAACGACGGACACACTTTTGCGGATCTCAGGATATTTGTTGTGCCCTCTGATACAGTTCTTTTTTTGTTTGTTTTGTTTTTCTGTTGCTTTTTTTTTTTGGTTTTGTTTTTCAGAGGAATCGATCGGTAGCATCCATACTGCTTTTTGAGCTGTGTACATAATTCCTTGTTCAATGTGATTTTAT
This sequence comes from Ictalurus punctatus, assembly GCF_001660625.3. Classification (NCBI taxonomy): domain Eukaryota; kingdom Metazoa; phylum Chordata; class Actinopteri; order Siluriformes; family Ictaluridae; genus Ictalurus; species Ictalurus punctatus. The sequence continues at coordinate 5,951,936 of NC_030420.2, read as the reverse complement.
TGTACCATTAATAAATAACAGAACAGATAAATAACAGGATGTAAAAAAATATATATCCAGGGCTGCACAATTATTTAAAAAAAAAAAAAAAAGAAAGAAAAGAAAGAAAGAAAAATAGAGCAACTTTCATTATTTCAATGTTGTCATTGCGGTCTTTATAAAATCTGTTATTGTGGTGAAAAGTGATTTAATAAAGCCTAAGCCTGGAGTTATGAGCCATTCTCAGCAGAGATTTAAACATTAAACTAAAGATTTAACTAAAGCAAATCCCTTAATACTAAAACACAGACATTGTAACACCAGTGCCAGACTATTTGAACATGTTATTTGAAGAGCAGTGCTGCTTTGAAACCAAAAATGCCTTATATATATATATATATAAGTTAAAACATTTAAAAATTCAAATTCCTTTTTATTGGTTGTAAAGGAAATGAAGGAAGGAGGGAGGGAGGAAGGAGTAAGGCAAAAGGAAGTTAAGCGAGGGAAGGAAAGAAAGAGTTGGAAGAAATGAAGGACGGCTAAAAAGGAAAGACGTGAGCAAGCCGTGAAAGAAAGGGAAGAAAAGAAGGAACGGGAAGAAAGGGAAACAACGCAACGAAACAGAAGGAACGAAGTTAAGAGAAGGAAAGAAGGAAGGAAGGACAGAGTGGGAAAAAAGGGAAGGGAGGAAGCAAGGAATAAGGTAAAAGGAAGTTAGGGGAAGGAAGGGGAGAAATAGTTGGAAGAAATGAAGGAAGGCAGAAAGGAAAGAATCGAGCAAGTAGTGAAAGAAAGGGAAGGAAAGAAAGAATGGAAAGAAAGGAAGCAACGAAACAGAAGGAACGAAGTTAAAGGAAGGGAGGAAGGAAGGAAGGACGGCGTGAAAGAAAAGGAAAGTCGGAAGGAAAGAAAGGGAAAGAAGGAAGGAACAAAACAATAAAGTTGGAAGGACTTAAGAAAAGGAAGAAAGGAATAACAAGTTAAGAAAACTGATTAAAATTTGTGTACTGTATGTACACTAGATATTAACATGTGGCATTTCCTCCTAATGCAAACAACAATAAAATATATTTATTTAGCAACAAATAAATTTACTATCTGCACTTCAAACAAATCTTCTATGAATCTGATCGGCAGAAGAAGCTGGGCTGGAGTGTTTAAATGAGACAAAGCAAATGCTTGTGATTAGTGCTGGATACTGCACTTTGTCTAAATGTTGTGTGGTTGTGCACTGCTTCACTACAGACCTCAACACACCGGCCATGGCACTGCCTGGGCTGCACTGCCATCAGCCCATTAAACACACAGATGGAACCAGTTAGCCAAATATGCTGCTGAGGACACGGCATGTTCAGCCTGTTTCTGCTCATCAACCAACAGAGAAAAGCAGAAAAACAATGGTTTTGTAACAAGGTTTTGAGCAAACACATATGAACAGTTACAAAAGTTTTGGAGTCAGGGAGGGGCAGTGGGCTTAACAAGCACAGCATTTCCTGAAATCCAACAAATATCGAACAGAAATGTACCTCCGGCTCAGCTTCATCTCTCCTCAGGTCAGGTAAAGCTCGGAGCGTCCGATATTTCAAACCTGTAACGTTTCGAGAAGCAACTACAAAATGGAAATCAATGCAGAGAGGCTGGGAGAAGAACAAAAGGGCTTCCTGGAAGAGTACATCACATTACACTTGCGCATTCAGTAACAGTAGCCCATCTGCAGATTCTCCAAAGCAAATATACAGTTGAATAGGAAAGTACATCAGTGGCACAGTGTCTCTAAAAACACTGTCCAGTTTACCTGATATCATCAAATTATAACCAAATGTTAGACTGTTCTTCCTGGATATAGACTCAGGGAGAGTTTCCATTGCAAGTGTCTATTTTCAGCCAGTTTAAAAAATAATAGTAATACTAATAATAAATTTCCATCTGGAAATCTGACTGAAAAATATCTGTGGATTTACTTTTGGAAGAATTGGAAAGGTACTACTCAAAATAAAAACTGAGCAAACCATTAATTGTATGGTTATACTTAAGCTCAGCATAAAAAATAAAAAGAAAATGCCAGGAACAAACAAAAACAAAAACAAACAAAACCCAGAACTAGCCCAGCCTTAAAATATATTTGAAATTTTGTCCTCCAACCAATGGGAATGGTGCTTTTTGTCCTCAGAATAAACTGCAGCACTCGGTAGGGTGTCAAAGTGCAGATAAGCAGACGCACAAGATAGCAGAGGGATAGCGTGAGTCATGTGTGCACCTTCTTAGAACTCTCTAAAGATGAAACAGGAATTCCTTTTAAGAGTTAAGATAAAAAGTCAAAGTGCTGGCTAGATGGAGCGACCATTTTAGAAAGCAACATGGCAGGCAGTTGGACTTGTTTGCAACTGAAAGTCTCTGTTCAACTACGCCCAAGAGGCCACCTGAAGGAAATGAATAAGAATTCATTTTGGGCTCTAATTTTCCCTTGGCGCTTATGCGTCTTGGCGTATGCTTTTAGCAAAAGTGGCTTTCACGTTGAGACGGCATTACAATTAAACCATAAAGCTGAACAGTAAAGGGTTAAAGGTCTTGCTCGAGGGTCACGCACTGGAATTTACAACGGCGAGTCCATGATTGAGGTGCCATGTGTGTCCCACTGAAACCACATCTACAAATGTGCATGGAATGTAATGGTATAAGACACTGTAAACAGGTTAAGTGTCCTTCACTACAACCTATGCGCATTTTCAGACTTAAAACATTAATAAAAACCTATCTAGAGCACTACAGCATTTTTCCTGTCCCATCCCACTATAATGACATTTTACTGAAAAAAATATTTGATCCTTTTTTAAATATTATATTACTTTGTGTGGAAAAATGGTCCTTTGGAATATTTTTCCACAGGTCACGTTAAACAGGAAATTACATCACCAAATTTCCTAAAGATCATGGGAAGAAGAAGAAGAAGAAGGAGGGGGGGGGGGGGGGAACTCTCATTCTTTCTTTATTTTCAGTGATATCGTGATATTAACTGATGAGAACACTTTAAAAGTGCAACCATGTAACCGAAAGGGTAGACTAAAAGTAAATTATTAATTTAAAAAGTAAATTAGAGTAAATAATTAGAATGCATTTAATGCCATCTAGCATGGATGCTAGCTAGCCATATATGATCTCTGCTAATTCTACACTACTAAAACCTACTTAAGAACAACACAGTGGATTTATAAAAAAAAAAATCAAATAAAAATAAAAAAAAAATTTTTTTAAAAAGGCTACACACCCCTGTTAAAATGGCAGGTTTTTGTGATGCAAAAAATGAAACCAAGATAAATCAACTTTTCCCCACTCTCAATGTGAAGTTACAATGTATAAAGATTAAGTGAAAAACAATCAAACATTTTAGGTGGGGAAAATAAAATAAAAAATCCTAATAACCAGGTTGCATAAGTGTGCAAGTCCTTTTATAAATGGGGAAGTGGCTGTGTTCAGGATGAACCAATCACATTCCATACAGCGGTCATCAGTGAAAGTATTCTGATTAACCCAAATAAAGATCAGCTGTTTCTGTAGGATCTTCTCGGTTTCATCTGACTGCTGAAGCCATGGTCTGCAAAGAGCTTACAAACCATGTGTATGGTTTGAAAGGAATAAATTAGGACCGGAGTATAAAAAGAATTTCTAAACATTTCGCCACATCATCAATATGTGGGGAAAATGGAGCACCACAGTTACATCACCAAGAACAGGATGTCCCTCCAACATTTACAAAAGGACAAGACAAAAACTTACCAGGGAGGCTGCCAAGAGACCTACAGCAACATTAAATGAGCTTTAGGAATATCCGACAAGTACTGAGACAACAATCTCTCGTATCCTTCACACGTCTGGGCTATGGGGTAGGGTGGCTAGTTGGAAGCCCTTTCTCACAAAAAGACACCCAAGCCCAACTAAATCACTCCAAACCATGTGGCAAAATGTTTTATGGTCTGATGAGACAAATTCCAAAAAGTATAATAATTCCATAATCTCAAAACGTATGTGTGGCACAAAAAAAGCACACATCAACAACACAGTGAAGCATGGTGCTTGGCAGCATCATGCTTTAGGGCTGCTTTTCTTCAGACAGAACTGCAGGTTTTATCAAAGTGGAGGGAATCACGACTAGCTACAAATACCAGCCAATTTTAATGCAAAACCTTCAGGTGTCTGATAGTAAGATGAAAATGAAATGGAATTTCACCATTCAGTGTGACGGTGACCCAAAGCATACATTCAAATCAACAAAGGAATGGCTTAACCAAAAGAAGATCAATGTTTTTGAATGGCCTAGCCAGAGCCCAGACCTGAATCCAAATGGAAATCTTTGGGGTGACCTGAAGCAGGCTGTGCACAAGAGATGCCCTTACAATTTGATAGATCTAGAATGTTTTTGGAAGAGAGAGTGGGAAAATATTGCCAAGTCAAGATGTGCCACGCTGATAGACTGGTGTAATATAATCAAAAGGTGCAACTAAGTATTAGTTCAGGGGTGTGTACACTTATTCAACCTGGTTACTGTAACCTTTTTTTTCCCCCCTAAAATGTTTCTGATTGTTTTTCACTTTATTTGTAACCTTTCGCAATTGCACATTAAAGGTGGAAAAAGATCCGACATGATTTATCTTGGTGTAATTTCACCATGTAATTTTCCCGTCATAAAAACCTGCCATTTAGGGATGTGTAGACTGTTTATATGCATTGTAAGTAGCCATCGTCAGCAAAGAAACCTTGTAAAAACGTGCTCATGTGTTTGTAATATTAGAAAATGTCTTCCGTATGCAACTTAGGAACACCTTTGAAAGCGTTTGAAAAAAATAAATCAAGACAAAACCTCTCGTCACCTTCAAAGTTGTAAAAAAAAAAATAAAAAAGTCAAAGTCTTCAGTGTCCTGCTTGTACAGTAAATGTTTGATCCCTCCTAAACACAAAAATCTGAAGACCTCCACAAAATAAAGGATTGTAAGGAGGTGTCAGCCTTGGCCAAATGTCACTGTTAAATGAATGTATATGTAGTCACACTGCAAAGTATACAGTAGTTTCCCCCAGGTTTAATCTGGCACATCCACAGCATCGAAAAGTCAACAATCTCTGCTGTGGATCAATTATACCCTATTCCAGAGCTTCTCAATTCACCACCCTCTGCACATTTTTGTGATTCCTCTGCTCTTAACACCAGCAGCGAGGCTTGAAATCCAGACTTCCATGAGAAAGGTACTTGGCCCTCCACCATGACCCGCTCCAAAAAACCTCAATCTTTATATACACGTTCCAGGCACCTGATTATCTCAAGGCCTTTTTAATCATTGAGAACTTTTCCTTTTCTTACAGGACTCCAGCACCTTATTCCAATCTCGAGAGTATAACATTTTTTTTGTTTGTTTTTAAAAAGGACACCTTTCAGCATCACACCAGCCAGCAGAAAATGATATTATTGTGGCACCAATACACTGGTTTGACAGATTACTAATTTATTCATTCATTTATCTTCATTAACTGCTTCAGCCTGGTCAGAGTCATGGTGGATCTGGCACCAAACCCAGGAACGGTGGGTGAAAGGTGGGAATACACCCTGAACTCAAACACCAGTTCATCTATTTAGAGTCGACAGTCCACCTGCCTGAATGTTTTTGGGAGGATGGTGGAAACCTGGGTACCCAGGACAGTTCACTGTTTTAAGAACCTAAGTAATTTTACAGTTAAATCTGTACTACACCTTTTTTTTTTTTAAGTGACTTTATGCTACAAGATTTTCAAAATAGGATAGCTTCATTTTTAAAGAAAGCAAAACGTCAGAGAAAATATTTCTATGCTGTTTTCATAACGTACTGCCTTTTAACCAAGCCAATTAAAAAAAGCATTCATTCTGAACCAAACAATGTCACTTTTGTTCATTAATGTAAATAAACCCTTCAGTTAAAATGACATGCTGTAAGAGATTATACCAAAAACTTATATAAATATTCTGTTGGGTATTTATTTAAACAACATTTCATGAGCGTGTGTTTGAGCCTCAGTGATGATATTCAGGACAACAGCATGATTGTGTTTATATAACAGTTCTGTACAGGGGCAGACTGGCAACAAAATTTGATAGACCAAATATGAACTGACACTGTTTCTCGATCATCGAATCATTAATAAAAAATAATAATAATAATAATAATAATAATAATAATAATAATAATAAACAAATAAACAAAATCTGTTCGTTTGTATTGTTTGTGTTAAGCTAATATGTAAAACGACTAAACAATTTTTTTTCCCCGAAGGTTTTCCTCCCCATGTTTGTGAGTACAGAAAGAAAAAATTCAAAGTGGAATTTAATGTAATGATCGCCTGACACCTAGTTTGACTTAATAGCCTGCTTTTGGGAAAATTCCCAAACTTCCCACTGGCCAGTACACGCCTGGTTCTATAAACTAGAAATTAATATTGAGTAACTGACATTTCAGACACAATATGGTCTGCACTTATATAGCGCAGACATCCAAAGCGCTTTACACTGTGTCTCATTCACCCATTCACTCACACACACACACACACACACACACACACACACACACACACACACACCAGTGGTAGCAGAGCTGCCATGCAAGGCGCTAACTTGCCATTGGGAGCAACTTGGGGTTCAGTGTCTTGCCCAAGGACACTTCGGCATGTGGAGTCATGTGGGCCGGGAATCGAACCGCCAACCCAACGATTAGTGGACAACCCACTCTACCACCCAAGCCACAGCCGCCCCAATATGGCCAAATATTTAGTTTATTTTAAGACAGATAATGAAAACAGTTCCCAAAGAAGCAGGACAGATTGTTGCATGTTGCCATGCCAAAGCACAGACTGACTGACAGTAACGGTTTCAATGTAACAAACTATTACTAGAATTGGAAATTTGGAAACTGGAAATTTATGCAGGGAATACAGACAAGCAAAGTGATAAACACAGTGAAATGTACCAGTGCTGTTATACTAAATATCAGCACTGTTGGAATGTTGCTCGTCCAATCAAATTATTGGACCAGAACTAACAATAATGTTTCTGTACACTCTTAAAAATAAAGGTTCTTCAATGGGTCTTTACAGCACCATATGTTCCGCAAAGAACCTCCTTCTTGTCAAGAACGCTTTTTCATTGTATACGGTTCTTGAGTTGAGCTATATGGTTCGTTGGAGATGAAATAAGTTCTTTTGCTTTATTATTGGTTCTTCAGAGAAGTGTATCGGTTCTTCACGGCACGATCCTTAACAGGTTAATGTGAACCCAATAAAGTTCTTTGTAGGACTGGAAAAGGTTCTCCTGGCATCACTATTAACAACCTTATTTGGTTCCTTAAAAGCACTAAGGTTTTGTGTTTTTTTTTTTTAGAGAACTTCTGATGACATGGTTCCTTGTGGCTCTGCTGTGAAGAACCATTTCTGGATTCTTTAAGGCAACAGTAAATAGATGGTTCTCTAAAGAACTTGAGAGTAAAAGGTTCTTTGTGTAACTTAAAACAGTTCTCCTATGGCATGAGGCTAAATAACAAAACACCAAAACCCTTTATTTTTAAGAGTCACAAATTTCTCCTAATTAACATCTTGGTATTAGAACTTGACCTAAAACCATTTGAAAATGGCCTTGCACATTCTTATGCAAATACGTTTTCTCCATTTTGGCCTTTCATTCTATGTTTGTTTGTTTTTAACACGATTTTCAGCTTTGGTGTGGATAGGGAAAATTAAAATGCTGATTTTTTTAAATTAATTTTTTTATAATCATGCCATGACCCCTGATCTCAGTTGCAACACATCCAAAAACATGAGCACAAGAATTTGACTTTTATTATCAGTGCTGTTTTTGTCACTCTTTTACAACTGAACAGAGCCACACGCAAGATAAACTCTGCGTTCCTCCATGCCATATGAAGTACTCTGTAATCACTACTGTACATCCGGAGGCACGCTCAATAGTATTAAACTGTATAAACGTACTTGGTCAGGTAATGTGAACAATCTCTGTTTCAGTGTGAACTTTTCAAATGACAACGTGGACATAACATTTTTGTTATGAAAACAGTATTTTCAAATGCCTCCATATTAGTGTGCACGTCATGTGTTCATCGACTGAATCCAAGAACCATGATCAGGTTCTGTGTGAAACCAATTATGGCATTTTTTATATTATTATGATTAAAGTCAAACATTGCTAAATAAAGAGGGCAAACTGATGTGAGAAAAAATCCCAACAGACTCCTCAATGTTTTTACTGGCAGATGGGACTACAGCAACTTCAGCTCAGGCAGCAATATGCACCCAGATTGCAAGCCTTTTAAAAGGATAAAAGATTTTGTTGTATAAGAATAAGAACACGAACATGTTTTCCTGATTAAAGTGGGGGATTTGAAGTGAGCGTGTCCAAATTCACTAACATTAACAAATAAAGATATGGCAATTGATGTAAATGGCCTACTTTTTTTTAGAGGAACTACAGTACCAAAGCAATTGTTGGAGATTTCTTTTGTCTAGACTCAACCCCAGTTTTCTCTTCCGTTTATCGACTTCAAGCAATCATTTAAAGATGCTGCTGGCTACTGTGGGTTGGATTAAGTGGAAACATCTGTCGGTGCCATTAAGACGACATTTATCAAGGACCCCATAATTAACATTAATAAAAAGGCTGATATTTATCAGCATGGTGGTGGATCACTATGTTGTGACCTCCGGGTGGTTACATGTCTAAAGGTTCTGTCCTTCGTAAACAGGAGCAAAGCCTTTATATGAATATTTAGGTCTTTTGTATTTTAAACAAAGCAAAACTTTAACTGATTCCCAGTCTTCTTTTCTTGAGGAGTGTTCGCATTTTTATTTCAGGATTGCACTGTGTATGTCCACCACCTCTCCTTCTTAGATACCTGCTGATACAAAAGTGACTCCACCATTACAATGCCATTTGTGTTCTATTAAATTTACAAATATGCATGTAAAGTAAAGGTAAAAAGGTATTATAACCACCAAAAGTATTATAAAGTGTCCTTCACAACAACCTATTACTGCCTCACAGCCCCAGGGTCCTGAGTTCAGTTCAGGTTACTGTGTGTTTGTGAGTTTTGCATGTTCTACTCATATATTGTTCCTCCAGGTTTCCTCGTACTAACTTAATGTCCAAAAACATGCAAGTAGGCAGACTATGCTATATACTGCCACTATGTGCGAATGTGTTTATGTGTGTAATGCATTAATACAACCTATCAACACACTTAGAAAACAGTTTTTTTTGCTGCTGCGGCCCACTATACTACAATTTACCTCAAAATCTAAATCATTAAAATATATTTTTAACATCTCAGGCATGAAACATGCTCGTGGGACCCATTAAAGTTCATGGAAAAAGGCACATTTTATTCTTGTCCCACAACATTCACGCAACCTTGTTACCTGAACACAATCTCCCTGATGAAATATTTGGAATATTCAGTCCCTCCAAGATTTCACGATTTTGCAATCACAGAAATTCTAGCAAAATCAAGCAATTACCTTATATGTTCCGCAGATTTGGGCCAAAACTCGTCATGTGATGTCGTTATCACTACACATTCACATGCCTCGAACAGGAATACAGCTTTAAAAAAAATAAATAAATAAATAAATAAAAAAATAAATAAATAAAAAAACATTTACCAACAAACATCACTGAGAAAGGCCATGCAAAACAATTTAGTGCGATTTCAATTTTGCCAATTCAAGCAGTTTTCTGGGGAGAAAAAAAAGCACACAAAAATTCAGCAAGTTTCATCACAAATTTTTGTTGGGAAAGCCGCAGTAAAATCAAGTATTTTGGGGCTGCAACAATCACAAAAAGGTCACTACTCACACCTTCAACAAGAACTTTCACTATTCAGAATTTCCTGAAGATCATGGCAATGTAAAAAAGAAGTTCTCATTCCTTTTTCCCCTCAATGATAGTGAAACTGAATGGACAACCTTCCTTTGAATGGACAACCCTGTTACCCAAATTAAAGTCTAAAAGCAAATTATTAATCTACTATCATTAGAATGTCTAATGTCTTCTTGACAGTAGCTTGGATGATAGTTAATCACATTATGTATTTGCAAATTCTCTTTTAAATAAATAAGTAAATAAATAAATAAACCTGTCACTGTTACCTTTTTTTTTTTGGTCTGAGATTAGTTAACACATTTCTCAATGGTACATGCATGTTTACATTTATATGATTATTATTATTATTATTATTATTATTATTATTATTATTGTTGTTGTTGTTGTTGTTGTTGTTGTTTCATGTAAGGCTGGCGTCAGGAAGTGTTTAAGCACTTTGCATCAAATTCCATAGCCAACTGTCATGGCTAAATGAAACAGAATCACCCGCCTGTCAGTTTGACGCCATTTTTTCCCCTCAGAGGAAAAAGGTCGCCCACACAAACCAATGACTGACCTGGGCATCTTTTCACCTTCATATTTAAGTTACCCTTTTGTTTCTTCGAACTGAACTCTTACCATGAAAAGCAGCACAACACGTCGTCAGTCCCTGAAGGGTTTTGTTATTATCCATTTAACTTCTCCGTGTTTAATTAACTCTACACGGAAGCCATATTGTTGAAAGGTCTCGCGCTGCCCTCTAGCGGCCATTTTAGTTTATCAGGCAGACCAATGGCGTTTCTGAAATCACCTGAGATTCATTAATCAGTCGAGTCCTCGAGTCTGCTTTCGCCTCGTTTCTCAGTAAGTTTAATGTTATAAAGCTAAATATATATATATATTGCAATGATATTAGTTATTAAGAATTTATAAACACAGGCCTGAAAATGATATAACTTGTTTCAAACTAGAGCTTAATGAAAACAGTTCTATTAAGATGGATTGAATGTAGCACTTAGCCAAAGTTTAATGTCATTTCAAGCATGTCATAGTTGTAACAACTGTTTAATGACTGTATGTCATATAATGATTTTTTTTATATATATAATTTTGTTTTTGTCTTATTTATTTTGACCCACAAAAGCTATAGAGAAATGGTCTGTTTATGTGACTCTGTGGCTATAAAAGCAACAATAAATCTTTACATCCTTCATAACTACAACTAACACACACCTCTTAATTTTGCTTGTGTTGCTAGTGAGGCCTGAAATTTCAATGAAATGACTACCTGCTTTGAAGAAGTTTCCATAACTTCACTTGGCCTGTCAGACATAACCAGCTCTTCGTCAATTTCTGATAAAGTCTGTGTGTACTGGGGTAAGACCTGACTGTTTTGTTTTTTTCCTTCTTCTTCTTCTTCTTCTTCTTCTTCTTCTTTTTTTATCACCTTATTTTTTGTCTGGATAAATATTGCCATATGCTTACTTTTCATTCATATGTTTCCCTTTTATCCAGGATGTGAGCTCAGTTCCAGCCAAACCACAGCCGTGTTTGAGGCGGAAGATGATCTTTTGGAGAACCAGCTCTTCATCAAAACAGTAAGATTACTCATCTGTCCATAAGTGATGGATCTTCTGCCCTGGACCGGCTCCAAACCAGATTTAGATTGAAGCCTATGTCTAGAAGGTGTCTCCCATAGCAAGATGACTTCCTCCTGCTAAAGCATTCATTTGAAATATCTTTAAGACAAGACAAGATAAGAGGCCACATTTGGACTCGATCAATACTGCATGAAAATCCACCCCAACCTCACCCTCCCCATAATAAAAAAAACTCTTATACTATTATTAGTTGTGCCAGGAGCAACTATGAGATGGCCAGCTGCCAACCCACCCGTACCACTTTCATTTGGCCCGCATATTGCCATGGAACAGCGGCAATGAACTCATCCAAATCTGGCTCCCAGAACACAGGAACAAGTCAACCTTGATGACATCTTACCTCAAAACATGATATGAAACAGAGCATACAGTTGAGCATCACTTTTGGCCCAAAGCCACAATCCCGTGCAAGAAGTACAGTACATATGGTTCAATTCATCTAGCCCAATTTCTAAATTCTATTAAACGCTTGAATGTGGATCCTCACATTAGTATTGCCGTTGCATTAACTTCCCTTGCATCCCTAAACTCAACCATCTGAAACCTGGGTAGTTTTTACACTTTGGTAAATTAATTTGATACTGCATGTGTCGAGAATTGTGGATGAATTTGAAAGTGGCAGTTAGGGAATAAATGGCGCTGCTTCTAAAGTGTAATGGTGCGAGCCACTGTGCTGTGAATAACAATAGTCTATGGGAAGGCAAATGACCGACCTCTCTTTCTTTCATTTTTACCCAATTATTAAAAGTGGCTTGAAAAATCATTCAGTTTCTGTAAGCTTTTAAAAATGTGCAACAGCTTTTTCTTTTTTTTTCTCAACCCCCATAACTTTTAGTAGAGTTACTTACCTGTAAATTCAACAATATAATTTAGACAGCATAATAATCCCTTTGTACTTTGGGTTAACTTGCTGTTTAAGCTACAGTGAACTAAATTAAAGAGTACTTTGTCAGTTTTTTTTCAAGTGCAGTGGGTTAAAAGAGAGTTATTGCAGCAAACTTAGACTCGTCTAAGTTTAGATTGTGTTTAGACTCGTCTAAGTTTAAGGCAAGAAAACCAGTTGAAGATGAGTGATTTGAATTGAATTCCACTTTCTCCTGCAGATATGCCTCGGTGCACAGGCAAGTGACGAGATGCATGTAGTTGCTGTATCAGACGGAGTTGGCGAGTCTAAGCCTGTTCCAATTGCCACCCTGCGTCACTGTATGCCCATGGTGGGTGGATCACAATCTAAATGAATGTCTAGGACAGTACATTTAACAGCGTGCACTTGATCTTGCACTTTATCCGGTGTTTCAGGTCAGCTTCCCTGCCTTGGAGCTCATGCCGCCTGTTACCTTCAGTTTGTGTTCAGGCAAAGGGCCGGTGTTCATCTCTGCTCAACATATTACACGTGAGCATTTATTACACGTATGTGCAACATATTACATGTGAGTTTGCAGTGTGCATAGCTTTCTGTATGGTTTTCATAAAGGATTATATGTTCCAATTTTGTCTTTTCAGTTAATCCTACGGAAAACACGGAGGAGCAGGAGGAGGAAGGAGGAGGTGGCTTCTTGGTTGACGATTTGACGGACTGAACCATGCTGAATTGTCACCGATTAACTGTGTGGATGAATTTGAACATGTTTTGTGATCAAAATGTACAGCTCGGATCTGTGGGTTCAAACATCGATATGTGTACGTCAATGAATGTGTACTATGTCTATGAATCAGAAAAGCAAGACAAATGTGAAGGGAAAGAAATCCACAGACTTGGAGTATATTGAGGCAGCAGGGTTGTGATGTTATTTGTCTGCCTTTTCTTTTATAACTAATCAGATTCAGTTGATGAACCCACGGTTAAGTGAGTGCTGAAATGAATGAATGTGACGCAAACTAGAAAATGAGAAAAGAGCAAAGATGATTGCTGTATTGAATTCACTGTTGCATCTGAAGCTATGAATACAAGTGGGTTCGGTCATCTGTCTGACCCTGAACAATAATTATTTGTATTGTTAGTAGGATAATTGTGGTGTGTTTTTCGAAGAAAAGGTGCAGTTAAATGTCGCTTTTATCACTGATGCAAATCAGCCTGGATGTGAAATAAAACATTAAGAATGGCAGCTAAGCTTTTAGAAAAGGTCTGAACACTTGGTAAGCAATGATAATCAAATAAAATAAATGAGGTATTAAAATAATAATTAGCTTTGAAGGGTTTTATGAATTATTGTAAGGTGTTAGTAGTGGGGAAATGGCCATGAAGTCAGCATAACTTGTTAATTATGAACTAATGGTAGGTTTCAACACGCTATAAAACGGGCTGCGTCCCAAATCGTTTATGAAACACTGCATCAACATCATACACCACTGCAGTTTGCCATACAGAGCGTAGTGTACTATTTAGGCATGTTATGCGGTTGCGGACATAGCCCATGGGTGCTGGTTGCTGAGAACTGTTTCATATGCAACCATGGCAACATGAAAGTAAACACGGAGGCCGGTTTGGTTCACGCGACGCACCTGCGATATCGCGAGAACGAAAAACCCATCTTTTGACACTGAATAAGTAAGACGGTGTTTCACGCAGTAATGGCCTCCTGTCCTTCTGCGCCCCGGGATACCCCTGTGGCGGCGATCAACACCGAGGAGAAACTTCTGGAAGATTTCCAACGCGACTCGCATCCTGACAAGGTCTGCCTCGCGTGCAGGGGTGAGTGACGCAACCGCGGAATTGATGGTGCGCGCGAACCATCACTGACCTCCGGAGCTGTTGTACATCCAACAGTTAAATATATTGAAAAACTCGCGTCTGAAATATCAGGATTATTACATGCAGATGTAAATGTACAAAATAAGCTTTTAAAAAGGATTTCAATCCGATCTCTTTTGTCATTTCATGCTTCTTAATTCAGATTTAATTCACAAAATCCAGGTGTAAATGTACCTGGTCATTTCATGCATCTTAATTCAGTTTTAATTCACAAAATCCAGGTGTAAATGTACCTGAGATGTACCTGGTCATTTCATGCATCTTAATTCAGATTTAATTCACATCAAAGTCCGGGTGTAAATGCACCTGAGATGTACCTGGTCATTTCATGCATCTTAATTCAGATTTAATTCACATCAAAATGCAGATGTAAATGTACCTGGTCATTTCATGCATCTTAATTCTGATTTAATTCACATCAAAATCCAGATGTAAATGCTCCTATGATGTGCCTAGTCATGTCATGCGTCTTCATTGTATCCTCAAAAAAATCCTGATAAAAATCCTGGTAAAATTTGAAATCACATCCATTTACACTTGTATCTAAATGCATCACCTAGTAGATGGGACACTGATTGCTATATTGTGCATAATATGCAAATTAGCACATTTCATTTGACCAGTAACTTCCTGTGTTGTCATGCGGATGTATTTATAGTATATCTTGAATTTATAGAAATGCTTTGGGATTTAGATCTGTTCATCCTTTGCGCATTTACACATGCATTTTAATGTGGATAATCCCGATCCAGATATTGTCAGGATAATCAATATGAATGATATGACCAGATGTAAATAGGCAATAAATCAGTATTTTTTTTCAAGACTAGATGATGTTATGGTCTGCACTTATATAGCGCTTTTATCCAAAGCGCTTTACACTGTGTCTCATTCACCCATTCACACACACACTCACACACCAGTGGTAGCAGAGCTGCCATGCAAGGCACTAACTTGCCATCAGGAGCAACTTGGGGTTCAGTGTCTTGCCCAAGGACACTTCGGCATGTGTAGTCATGTGGGCCGGGAATCGAACCACCAACCCTGGACAACCCGCTCTACCACCAGAACCACAGCCGCCCAGTATTAATTATTTATTTTATTATATTTATTATATTTATTATTATTTAAAATATATCACATAGATGCAAAACACCAGCGATGTCCCTGCTCTAATACACAAACTGGATTGTTAATCGACTAATTTGAACCAGGTGAAGAGGGAATTGACCAAACTGCGCCACCAAACACCGCCACTGTGCACCTCAAATGCTCTTGAACAACAGTGTAGCCTAATTGCTAACCTTTGTGAACGTCTTCCTTTTCAGAATACGTAGGCGAGGATGGTCACCCCATAGTGAATCCTCTCATCCGGAAGATCAAGCAACAAATTGCCACTGACCCCACCCTTATCCCAGAGTATCCACCTCCACTTGGCATCCCAGAATTCAGCAGCAGGGCATCGCAGCTGGCCTTAGGCCGGGATAGCCCTGCCATTTTGGAGAATAGGGTGACGTTTGTTTCGACTTGTACTACACACACCTTCACATTTAGACTGTGTGATTTCAGTGATCTTTTAAGACTTTTCCTTATCACACTGTAGATGATCCCAGTAAAACCATTGTATAATTCTATAAAAGTATGTCGGAGAATGTGTTCTCCATGTCAGATTCAATGATGAAGATCCACTAACAATCGCGATTAACCAGTGATTAAAGAAAATGACTACATTTTGCTTATGTCTTCAATCGGCATGATCTGGGGTTATGCTGAAAACATGCTTGCATAAATGGAAACATTCTTCAAACTGTGCTTAAGGTCATAAACTTTCTGACAGTGCCAGAACTTGAGCGTTTTTAGTCGTAATGGCACTAAATCATCAGCATGTCACGTTATGCAAAGCTGCAGAACTCAGCTTTTGACCAAAGAATTCTTTTACAATGTGTGACTTTTGTCTGAGACAGCGACATCAGACTGACATCGTACAGCTACAGTCTGTCTATATGAGATATGACTCTATTTGTTGAAATTGCTCGTTAAATCCATGGGGTTTTTATTCATCACTGACAACTTGCCAGCTGAATACACTGATAACGCCAGTGACGCAATATCTACACTGTGTAGTTTGTTTAGACGAGAGAGAAGAACGGTAGAAGCCTTTGACTGGATGGTGGGTTGATCTGTAAAACAAAGGCTGGTGTTTCTTGTAAATATTTAATCTTGTGGTACCCTTATTTGTCACTGATGATATTATATCCAGACGGTAACAGAAGAACATGCTTGGATTACACAAAATGCCGGAAGATGAGAGACACAGCTACAGAGAGATCATTTGACCTCCAGATAATTTCTCATATTCACTATGGCGAAATCTCCTTGCATGTACTCTACTTTGGCCCTGTAACTGTAAATCCATCTGGCATTCACAAGGTGGTAACTGTAGAGCAGGAGGATCCTGAAGCAATTCAAAAGCTAAACACTGCTTTTTTTTCACCTGTGTTTTCATCCCTGCCAATCAGCAAGCTTTAAACCATCTACTGAGACTAGTCATTTCACCTTTCTTGATCCTTTAGATCTCACTCAAATGCATTCGATTAGAGTAAGTCAAAACCTAGTATCGGAAATCATTACAAGGAACATATGCGTCTAAATATACTGAATCCTGCACGTCAGTGTTGTGACCAAATACATAAAGCATCACCTCTGAATGTCTAACTCAAGGAATTCTATAAATATGACTATTTTGTAGTGGTAGTTACGCTCAGTAAAACACTGTTTTCTCCCGTACAAAACAAGGAAGTGTTTTAGGCCATCGATTTGAGTTCTTGAGTACACTTGTGATGGGTTAAACCACTGCAGGTTTTTTGTTGTTGTTGTTGTTGTTGTAGCCCAGCAACATACTCCTGATAATCACAGAGTGCTGCAGGTGAACTGCGAGTGCTTTTGCTGGAATATTTGATGAAAAAAAAAATTTTAAGGCAATAAGACACACTCTTAACTGCTGCCCCTTAAACAATGTGCTCCATGATACAATTCTAAAGCAGAGAAAAACAGAGTGGAATAGTAGTCATAAAAAATGTATGTTTTTAAAAACCATACACTTCTACTGTAGATACCAAGAGCTTGTACTCGTTTTCCTTTCCAAACCTTATTAAGGCAAGCCATTAGAGGTGAATAATATAGATTGTATGCAAGATCTGAACGTAATTGCACTGGATGGGAAATGTGAGATGCAGTAGACAGAGAGAATTGCTTTTTCTTTTGCATTTGTGACATAAGGAAAACATGCCATACTGAAAAGCAGAACCTTCACTGCATTACATTGCATTATCGCTCAGTGTAAAAACATTCAGCTGGGATTACTTTCTAAGTAATAAACTTCATGAAGCTATTGTAATGACCAGGACTTTTGCATCCTTGGGTTATAGTGTGGAGTCTTTATGATTGAACATTTGGCTGGCTCTTTGTTATTATTTCACTCTCTGCAGGTTTTAGTTGTACAGACGGTGGGCAGCTCCGGAGCTGTGCGCCTGGGAGCAGAGTTGCTAAAGCGTTACTTCTGCGTCAGCTCTTCCTGGGCCGGCGACGTTCTGCTGTCTTCTCCGTGTGATGGTGTGTATAACACTAGCATTGGGATAAAAGTTCAGCTCTTAAATCTAAAGACACCAGTGGTCACCAACTGGAAATCTACCACCTTGCAGTTTGTTACAGCTGTGGATCTAGCAGATCAAGCTCACTTGAAGATCTTGGTTATGTGGATTAGATGTGTGAGATTAGAGATGCATCTTAAAACTGTAGGAAGTTCAGGATCTTTACTGATTACCGCTTGTCGAAATAACATCCAGCCAAGATCCGAGACTTATGTGTACCACGGTTGCCAACGTTGGCTTCCTGGCTGGAGTGAAATTTATGAGTCAAATACTTTTTTTGCTGTGCGTAACGTCATACATCACTTTTTTTTTTCCTTTGGACTGTTTCTATTTCTTCCTCCCCATGCCCTTGTCTTTGCTGTCCACTGCCATCACTACTTTTCATGAAAGTCCCCATGAAATCAAAATGGATGTTTTGTGGCTTGTAGTACGGTATGAATATGTCGGACTGAAGGTAATCTATAAGCTAGTGTCCTCCAAAACAATGACAAAATTCACATTTAGAAAATATATGAATTCAAAATTTACAGTCTCACTCTACCACCAATACGGATCAACAGTTTTGATGACATCGTTCTACACTTCAGCTTCTCAACAGATTTCTGTCCAATCAAATGCTCTCTAGAATCTGAAGTGTCCCACCCCCAACATTATAAAAATCCATGGTACTAACTGTCGAGTTTGGCTTAGCCCGACTAGTTATCATAGACAAGCGTTACTGTACTGGTCACTTTTGTACATGCACAATTTCTCTCGCAATAGATGTTTTATGTGGAACAATGGTAATGTCACTTATAACAACAAGTCATTGTACATGGAGAATTGGTTCCAGCGTAACATTAATTGTAAACCAGCTTGTTGACAAGAATGAAAAAGAATTTTAACAATAATAATTATGTCTACCCCCAATGGCATACTAATTTTAACCAAATCTTCAGTTGTAGATATTAATGATAAGTCCCCAACATTTAGTAAATGGTCTTTCCATATATTTTTTATAAACATTTTAATAATAATTTTATTATTGTCGGATCCAAGCCTCCATCCAAATCAAGATAACATAAACTTCACCATTCATCATGGCGCATCATCTGAGCATTACCTTATAAATATACATCTGTTATCTGTACCTCATTTTGGGTCGACTTTAAAATGGACATGACAACAAAACTGAACAAAAACTTTCACTTTAAAACCATATGATATTTTACTTTGTTTACAAAACCCAATTTTTTTTCTGAAAAGCAAAATTGCATAATTAATATTTCAATTATATTAACAAAGCTTTACAGTCACAAGACAAGAGGAACTCTCATATATATATATATATATATATATATATATATATATATATATATATATATATATATATATATATATGAATTTAGACAACATGAAATCTAGACGCTATTGACATGAATTTGATTAATACCTGAGGAAAATGCATAAGAAATTCTAAACACTTTATCATTGTGTTCTTATCATGCTTCTGTCAGCCCATTCATTTCAGCTGTTAGTGTAACACTCTCTCATTGTTAAATTACATTCCTGGTGTGATTTGTTCACAGAGTCATTACCTGGTATCTTTAAGGCAGCAGGCATTGAGGCGGTGAAACGATACCGCTACTGGGACAGCGGGGGTCGCAAAGTGTGTGTGGAAGAAATGTTAGAGGACCTGGAGAAAGCTCCGGAACAAAGTACGGTGGTCCTTTCCGCCTCAGGACACAGTCCCACCGGAGCCGATCTCTCACAGGACGAATGGAAACGTGTGGCTGAAATCCTGGTGGTATAATGCTGTTTGGTTTCTGTTTAGTAACAGACAACTTAGTCACAATCTTTTAACTGACTGTTAGAAAACCACACGAATGCAATTTCCAAATAATAAAGAAATATATTGAAAACATGATATATTCTACTTGACCTTTAGGAAACAATAGTACTGTCTTGCAGTGTATTCCATTTTTATATGATGCCATCCTATATAATAAATGATACTTAACCATATAAACGTCGACATCGGATATTAATAATATTAAAATATTAGGCAATATATGAAAACATTTTTTAAGATCTCTAAACCATTAATGTTTTAGTATGCACTAATTATATAAAAATTAGTCCAATAATAAAAAATAAAAAACACTTCATTTTAATAATTGCAATAATTAGCCATTAAGATGAATTCTTATTATAAGCAGGGACGTTACTGAAACTCTGCAAAACTCTGCACGCTGAGAATGTACTGTTGTAGGAAGCTACTCTTTGACATGTTATAGTTTAAACATGAATGTTGTATCAGGTACGTGTTTATTCAGTACCTCTCTTTTTCTCCTCTCTCAGAAACGTCGGCTTCTGCCTTTCTTCTTGCTGCCAGCTCAGGGTTTGTGCAGCAGGGACATCGATCAGGACTCCTGGGCACTGAGATATTGTGTATCTTTGGGGATGGAATTACTGTGCGCTCAGTCTTTCTCCCACAACTTCAGCCTGTATGGTAAGAGCAAACACAGAAATATAGTCCAACTCTATCCTATAGACATATGAAGAAAATGGCATTTAATGAGAATAACCAAATAAAAATAACATGATTAGTAAAGGTTGTATTCAGGGTTGAGCTACAGTATTCAAACATCAGATGTATTGACAGATTTCAACTCAGCTTTTATCATTAAAAATGAGAGCAAAGAAAAAAATCTCTTCCTTTAGTCCGCATTTTCTATCCATTGTTTTTTGGGGTTTAGAGGTAAGTTTGTTTTTAAAGGCGGTGGTCTAGACACTGTTGAAAAAACCCAATCTCTGACCCTTCTGCTCAAGAAAAATCTGGCAACCTTGGAGATATGAACTGTTTGCCTAACCTGAATAATATGCCGAGAGAATAGGATCTCCTGAAGCATGTGCGTAATCTGACTCTGAACACAGATAACTTGCCCGGTGTAAATATTAATATTGAATAAATTCAATGAGTCAGATTCACTTTGTGTGTATATTCTGACTCAAAAACTATAGCTTTTTACATTTCAAAGGCTAGTTTGCAAGACAAAACACATTACCGTTCGTTTACATATTTGAATTTATTCACTCAACCCAGGCAGCCAGATGTAACATTGTGTAACTACACATTTCTCCATGGAGAGCCTGCCTGTCGTTTGGAAAATATATTTCAATTCTGTGCAATTCTGTATTTAATACCTTCAGTGAAGTCTTTTCTCTGTTCAGGCCTGACCTTCATGCTTCACATGTCTAATATTGTATCCAATCTCACTTTCTCAGGAGAGAGAGTGGCTCACCTACTGTGTGTTGTGAAGGAGAACGCCACTCTGCTGGCTGTCCAGTTCCAGGCAGAGAAGATCGTCCAAACGCTCTGGTCCCGCCCACCAGTGGAAGGTGCCAGAGTGGTAACAACGGTGCTCAGCAATCCTGCGCATATGGTGGAATGGTAAGCTTCTTCATACACTATGTACAGTGAATCGTTTGTTATTGAGATTTGGGAGGAAAAAATTAGACCTTTATTTATAGCTTGACTTTTGTAATATGGCCCAAAGAAGAAAGGTAACAGCAATGGAGAAAAAATACAAAGAGCAGAAGAATTGGTCAATTCGTTAAATGCAATTGAAATAAAAATCTGTATCATATGTAGGAATATAAACAGGAAGGAGCATTTGTAAAAATTAAAAAAATTAAAACCCCATAAAATTACAGTACTCTTGTTGGTTTCAGAATTGTAAAGTAGACGTTTGCAAAATTTTACACTCAACTGTATATCATGTTCCTTAAAGAAGCACCCGCCCACTCTGTTAAAATTATTTCTATTGTGGATCACCTTTTAGGGAGAAGCGGCGGCGCTGATTTCAGGGCCAGAAAAACTTAAATAAGCCTGAAATGGGGAAACAAAAACTAAGCAGAGCCATTGCATTGTAATATTATACCATGGTTTTTCTCCTAGTGAGGAGTTAATACCAAAATTATGCACATCAGTATTCAGACCTCAGATATATTCAGACAGTTAAGCGGGAGTTGATCGTTTGGCAACTGACGTAACCACAATATGTAGTGCTGAAATCCATGTTTTAGGCTGTAAATCCACTCAGGAATCTATGAGATGTCATTCAAGGTTAATATTAGATACTTAAATATGACACTATTAATTCATTAGTAGTATTGTCCATATAAAGTCCTTCTTTAGTCTGCAATCTCTATGTCCTGATTGGCTTACAATCAAGTGCTTGTGTTTTAAAGTGGTGTCTGCTAAAAAAATTAATAATAATAATAATAATAATAATAATAATAATAATAATAAAATAAACATTTGAGACCCAGCTGTAATAATCTGAAAGACTCATCCACAAAATCGATTTCAAAGGCTTTATACCTTATTAAATGACTGCTTTAAATGACTTTTATGACAGGCAGGAAGGGCTAAAACGTACAGTGGAGAGATGCATGCTGATAAAGGAGCGTCTCCGAGAGAAGCTGCGTCTGTTAGGAAGCCCAGGCACATGGGAGCACTTGATTAAGTCGGCAGGACTCTACTGTTGTATTGGACTCTCTGGTGAGCGTTGTTTTTGTTGACAAATCAATTAAATAAAGTGAGTACATTTTCCCGCTCATAACAGATGTGTGATGACCGCTTCATTAATGGAAGATCAAGCCAGAGATCGACGTTTTGTCTGAAGGGAAGTTCACAGTCACCAAACAGCACGTTCTGCACACACACTAAGACGGGGTTATGTAAAGGTGGAAAGCGTTTCAGTGTCGATGCATCGTAGAAAGACAGACAAACTGCTTTGCCAATACCACGGCCGTTTCTAAACGATCCTCCCATTCAGTTTGAATCTGTCCCAAAGCTGCCAGTCGTCTTCATTTAAGTTAAGGTGGAACAAAGCTTACCTGAGAAAAGGTCAGAGAAAGTTAGCAAGTCAGTTTTCCTTCCACCGTGTTGTGGGTGCTCTTTGAAACTAGCTCTAAAAAGACCCTCTTTTTGCCTTTCTTTGGTACTTGGTTGATGGTTGTGGCAGGATGAGTCATTTTCCAGATGATTCATTTATGATTATTTTGGCGAAGTGCACAAGTCACGCGTTTGCAGACAGCTTCGATATGTAACGGGAGAATTTTGAAGTCTGTGCTCTTTTCAGATAGTTCGAGAAGATTGTCCTTTTAAAAAACTTTCGCCATCTAATGAGCACCTGAGCTGAGTGTGTGCAGAATGTGATGTTTAAAGAATTTAAATGCTTCCCAGTGTGAAATGTCACTGCACTCGCTATCTCTGTCTTGATCTTTCGCTAACGAATGAGTATGAACGCAAACGCAGGAAAGATGTCTATTATAAGTGGTGGAAAACTGTGTTCATCTGACATCGGTAGTAGAGTGTAAGTTGAACAAAATATGATTGAGCTGAATTCATTTGCACTCTCTCGTTCTCTGTTGACGTGTATGTAGGACTCGTGTCTGTGAAAGGGGAGGATTATTTCACTTCGGTTTTAAATTCTGATCCAGAGCTTTACAGCAGTGACTCATCTAGTGGGAAGTGATTATAAAAAAAAAAAAAGGTTGAACAAAAGGTCAGTGAATCGTTGCCTGTTTCTAAGCATTTAATTCATTTTGTGCATTAGTTCAGCAGGTGGAATTTCTGGTGAAGCAGAGGCATGTGTATCTGCTCCCGGGTGGCTGCTTCAACGTGAGTGCCATCAACAGCAATAACCTCGACTACGTGGCAGAATCTCTTCATCTAATTTTGACCACTTGACTCTGACCTTGGCTGACATCATACAGCTTAGACAGTTATGTCTGAAATAGATGTCGTGCTTCTGTGCTGCTTAATCATATAGATATGTCTTTGAGAATTTAATAAAAATAAATAAATAAATAAATAGGCCACGGATTTTGCATACAACATAACTCAGTTTATAGCTATATATATATATATATATATATATATATATATATATATATATATATATATTGTGGAACGTCTGCAAAACAAGATAGTTATGGCTTAAGACAAAAAAAAAAGCACAGTTTGTCATGCTTCTGAGAAAACAGAAAGTACAATATCCTGAAGACTTTCCCATGGTGGGAAAACCTACCGAATGTTATAAAGCACTGACACTGGAGACTCCTTCAATGAATGTTAAATAAACATCTCCTGACCAGTTTGGATTTCGTGACGGTTTTTTTGTGTGTGTGTGTGTGATTGTCATGACCAAAAATGCTTGATATTGCTGCGGCTTTTTACAAAATGTTTGATGCATTTTGTGTTTTTTTTGTTTTTGTTTTTTTTTTTTTGTGGAAAACTGCTTGAATTGGTGAAATTGCAATTGCACGAGTCATGTTTGTTGGTAAATGAGACCTTTTAGCTGTACTCGTGCTCGACGCACGTGAATCGAAGAGGACATTGGCTGAATGCACGTCGTGATGACGTCACATGACTCGTCTTGGCTCAAATCAATGGAAACTCTGTGGTCATAATTGAAAAATTGCAAGCTCCTCCGAATATGTCCGCGATCGTAAAATCCTGAATGGACTGCCTTACAGAAAACTTATTGGTGAATAGCAAAATTACAGCAAGTACGTGGTGTAATATAAATATACGGTGTGTATGAATATCATACTTAATGTTATAATTAACATATCTAATTAAATCCAAACAATCAGTCACTAGGATTTAATGCAGCCTAATCAAGTGGAATTCATTCCGCACTGCAATGCAGTCATTATAGTGGGACCGTGTGGCATGTAATTCATGCAATTCATTATGGTGTTACTGTGACTCTCAATCTGTTTTTAAATAATGTGTAAATAATGAATGCAAGCCGCCTTGAATTAAACTCAAGAACCCACACCAGTGTGGAAGAAATTCATGGATCCCTTACGATCGTAGCACAGATCTATTTACTGGAAGCAAATGTGTGCAGTGAAAGGAAAGTGGAAAGTATCCATTACACACCATTGGTGTCTTTGCTCATGCATAGCCACAAACCACAAAGGAAGATGAACAAAAAAAAAAAGAAAGAAAGAAGATAAAATGTGGAGTGTTCACCAGGGAACCAAGTAGATTGAGTTCAATTTGATGAAATGCAGGAGGATAGTGTATGATTTCACGTCCTTAATAATGAATGATTTCTGTCCACCAGAGCCTTTTATTCAACTCAAATTAGGGCAGAGCACCAGAGCAGGCATCCACGTCTGTCTCGTTAAAGCTAACCTGAAGGCATTGCTCTTCCTCAGGGCCATCATAGATAACCATCACAAAGCCTAATTTGTTCATTTGCACCAATGTTCTTAACTCTCTGCAGGAAATTTTTATGACATTTTTATTTGAGATGCCCGTGGGAGTGCTTCTATAATAACAACAGGTTAAAATATGTACTATATTACCGAGCAGGATGAAAGGAAATGTCCATATATATACACAGTATCTCACAAAAGTGAGTACACCCCTCACATTTTTATAAATATTTGATTATATCTTTTCATGTGACAACACTGAAGAAATGACACTTTGCTACAATGTAAAGTAGTGAGTGTACAGCTTATGTAACAATGTAAATTTGCTGTCCCTTTAAAATAACTCAACACACAGCCATTAATGTCTAAACCACTGGCAACACAAGTGAGTACACCCCTAAGTGAAAATGTCCAAATTGGGCCCAAAGTGTCAATATTTTGTGTGGCCACCATTATTTTCCAGCACTGCCTTAACTCTCTTGGGCATGGAGCTCACCAGAGCTTCACAGGTTGCCCTGGAGTCCTCTTCCACCCCTCCATGACGACATCACGGAGCTGGTGGATGTTAGAGCCCTTGTGCTCCTCCACCTTCTGTTTGAGGATGCCCCACAGATGCTGAATAGGGTTTAGGTCTGGAGACATGCTTGGCCAGCCCACCAATATATATTGCACATGAGGTGTAATGATTCCCTGTTTCTAATCATTACACCAAAACTAACATTCGTGAGGCGATCTGAAAACGTATTGATCTTGAAATGGCTGAAATCTCTGACAGCTCTACTTTAAGGAACTATACATACATTTGTCCCAAATTACATAACCTAACCTTGGTGTCTGCCTGCAAATGTCTGGACAGTTGAAGATTTGAAAAAAGACCAGACTGGGTTTTCCCCCCTAAATTTACCTGTCCAGTTTCTGTGAGCCAATGCCCACTTTAGCCTCAGATTCCTGTTCTTAGCTGACCAGAATGAAACCCAATGAGGTCTTCTGCTGTTGTAGCCCATCTACTACAATATCTTTCGTGTCGTGCATTAAGTGATGCTCTTCTGCTCACCATGGTTATAAAGAGTGGTGATTATGTTACTGTAGACATTCTGTCAGCTCAAAGCAGTCTGGGCATTCTCCTCTGACCTCTCTCATCAACAAGACATTTCCAGCCGCAGAAATGCTGCTCACTGGATGTTTTTTTTCTTTTTTCTCCATGCCATTCTGTGTATGTCTATTCATAGGTAAGTTCACCATATCAAAAATCTGTTTATTATTAGTTTTAGATTACATTGAAATAACTACATTAGTATAAACGACACTTTATGGCCACCTGATCGTCACACCCATATGTGGGTCTTCTGCAAATTGTTGGCACAAAGTTGTAAGCACACAACTGTATAAGATGTCTTTGTATGCTATAGAATTAAGATTTCCCTTCACTGGAACTAAGCGGTTCCAGAATGGCAATACCCCCGTGCACAAAGGTGAGCTCCATGAAGATATGGTTTGTTAAGGTTGGTGTGGAAAAACTTGAGTATCCTGCACAGACCCCTGACCTCAACCCCACTGAACACATTTGGGATGAACTGGAATGCTGACTGTGCGCCAGGGCTTCTCGCCAACATCGGTGCCTGGCATCACTAATGCTCTTGTGGCTGAATGAGCAAATCCCAACACACACGCTCTAAAATCTAGTCGAATGCCTTCCCAGAAGGGTGGATGTTATTACAACATCAAAATGGGGGCTAAATCGATAATGGAATGGGGATGTTCAACAAGTGCATATGGGTGGGATGGTCAGGTGTCCACATAGTTTTGGCCATAAAGTGTGTATATCTATCTTGCAGTTAGTTAATCTGTTCTAGGAAATCAGAATCAACAGTGCTGTGGTATATATTTGTTCAATCATGTATTGTCTATGTGTCAACAAAGACCTCAGTTTGGGAAACTGCCCTTTACTTACTATGTTACTTGTTAACAGAAGCACAAAATGAATCTACACCATAGTTTCATTGATTCCTAGTAAACTGCTCTTCATATATTCAAAAAGCGGACCCTAGTTCCTTGATTAGTTTATACACATCAGTTTGCAGGTGGTTAAACGTATGTCACATTCCTTGTGAGTAAGACTTAAGAGTCACTGTGTTTCGGTTGTAATGAAGTCCAATTTCCACATCTTACAGGATGGCCACAGCACATCAGCAGTGCCATAAAGGAAGCTGCCTACATGCTGCTTTTAATCTCTGCACAGTCTGAACCCATCATCTGTGCCTGATAACAAGGCCAAAACTCAGCCAAATTACTTTCATAAATGACTCATGCGCCGCAGTAAACATGGCCTGGCCCTAAAGAGTCTATTTGTTATTTACACAAAAATTTGTATGCTTACACAGATCAGGTTTTGAGGGATGATCAAAAAGAAATAAAATAAAACGCCGCATATCCACTCTTTTCTTCTTGATCTTTGTTACAATCAGAGTCAGGCCACAAATGAGAATGGAAAAAATAATAAAATAATAAATTAATAACTGTGGTATGAATAGCATCACAACACAACACAGTTGAAAAATATGAAGAAATAATAAAAGGAAAAATAAAATCCGAAAAATAAAGCTCACAACCTTTTTAACCCTTTAAAGTCCCAGATTATTATTAAGTTAAATCATTTTAAAGCATATGATTCAGTAAGGACGATGAATTATTCGGTAACTACATTCTCATGCAAGTGACAAGCCTCAAGTCTTGAAACTCACGTCTGTAATTGTAATCTGGACTTACGATGTGTTCCTTTAATGGCGTTTCAAAATTCAACTCAATCGGTTGAAATGGTTTAAAAAATGATAAGGAATAAAACACAATGGAGTGTGCGGTTATAGGAAAAGAATCAGTGATGGAGGTGGAGGGTTTGGGGCGGGAACAGTTACTGTGACAGCCCTGAAGTATTATTATTAATAATATGATGTTATTTTCCAGTAACACCACATCCTGAAGTGTTTTATTCCTATTATACCACAACAATTACAGAGTGATATGTCGTTTATTTGATCTATTTATTGTTACAGTTGTGGAAAGTTCGAGAAAGCGTTTTCACTTACGGTATGACGACTATAAACAGTCATTCATTATTACCGAGAAAGTGCAAAGCTGTCCATCCTTCATAACAAAGACTTTCCTGTGATGGAAAAGTTACAGCTTTACATCTCACTGCTACAAAGCACTGACACCGGAGACTCCATCCAAAAATGCTAATTAACATCTCATTACAGAAAACGTCACCATATCAGAGTGCAATTTTTAATCTTGTGTATGGACTAGTGAGATTTGAGAATTCAACAGCTCAGTGGTAGAAGTATAAATAATGACTACTTGTTTAATAACTTTTAAATCAACTATTCAGCTCATACATAGATCACCATGAAACACAACAGTGCAACTACAACATGAAGAAAACACAACAAGAAAGTGAAGCCACTGTATATTTTTTTATTGCTCTTCTTATCCTATTCAACTTCTGTCTGTCAACAGACACTGATCAGAGATTGTCCATTAACCTGACACCAAACAGACAGAGAGAAAACATGCCCATGTATTCTAACTGTAATGTCTCCTGGCCACTTTGACCAGTCGTATCATTGGGATATGAACTTACAATCTTCTGATGATTGGGCAAAATTGCTACTTATTCAATTCAATTCAATTGTATTTGTAGAGCGCTTTTAACAATGGACATTGTCTCAAAGCAGCTTTAGAGAAATATATAAACACAGGATACGGATTTTAAGTGTGTGGATTAATCGCGATTGAGCAAGCCGGTGGCGACGGTGGCGAGGCAAAACTCCCTAAGATGTTATGAGGAAGAAACCTTGAGAGGAACCAGACACAGAAGGGAATCCATCCTCATCTGGCTTCTTATGTGCACAGCCTTAACGGTCTGTGTCTGCAGCCATGGGTATGTTATGAATATATGATACTGTTTCTCTCCTGTACTTTTATTACTACCAGATGTAGCTGAGGGAGGCTCACTCCTCTACTTTAGGGGCCAGTAGATGAGTGCACTTAGTACATCCCAGAAATAGTATAACAATTTAAGAGTGCTGGTTTGAGAAAATAGCTATTGTACCTCGGTCCCTGCAGATATGTGAAATACATGTCATTATGTAGTTAGAATGAAATTGTTGGGTGTGCAAGACTACCAGTGGTTTTCTGTGGTGAACAGAACCTAACGTATACATGACAAACTCTCAGTCAATTCTCATCCTATACATGTTTCTGATCATGAAACCAAAACAATCTGGTTCATTGTGTTTCTTTCAGCGTCATTTAATCTTCCACGTGTCACACGAGTACGCGCACACACACTCGCATCATTATAGCGCAAAGACTCATTCATCATGTACCACACAAAAAGGACAGAGGATAAAAGACAAAATGCTAATGATCTGTAAATGTTGGAAGACACAAAGATGTCAGTGGAGGATGTGACCTCTTAGAGTTAATTAAAGACCTCACAAGATTCATGACTTTACACGCTATTCATCAAGTCAAGCTTAATGTGAATGCCACTGTTGCCATGTCAGCTTCAATCAGATCAGTCTGCTTCTTTGCCTTGAGATTCCTTTCACTTCCTGTTAGGGTTGAACTTTTCAAAGCTCCTAAATGCACTATATGGCTAAAAGTATAGTATGTGGACACCTGTGCTTGTTGAACATGCCATTCCAAAACCACGGTTATCGATATGGAGTTGGTCTACCCTTTGC
Source organism: Ictalurus punctatus (assembly GCF_001660625.3). Taxonomy (NCBI): domain Eukaryota; kingdom Metazoa; phylum Chordata; class Actinopteri; order Siluriformes; family Ictaluridae; genus Ictalurus; species Ictalurus punctatus. Next base: position 5,922,045 of record NC_030420.2, on the reverse strand, counting down.
ACCTATAACAGCCTCCACTGTTCTGGGAAGGCTTTCCACTAGATTTTGGAGCATGGCTGTGGGGTTTTGTGCCCATTCAGCCATAAGAGCATTAGTGAGGTTGAGCAGTGATGTCGGACAAGAAGGCCTGGTCTGTTTTCCAATTCATCCCAATGGCTCTATGTGAAGGTGCTCATGGCTCTGTGCAAGTTTGTCAACACCAACATTGGCAAATAATGTCTTTACGGGCCTCTCTTTGTGTACAGGGGTGTTGTCATTCTGGAACAGGTTTGGGCCCCTTAGTGCTACTGAAGGTAATCACAATACTACAGCATACAAAGACGTTCAAGACAGTTGTGTGCCTCCAACGTTGTGGCAACAGTTTAGGGATGGCCGACATATAGGTGTGATCGTCGGGTGTCCACATACTTTTGGCCACATTGTGTATCTGCTAGAGCAAAGGAAAGGAAACAGATGTTGCTTTGTTTTCCATCCTTCTGTCTGTTTCACTTTTATTCCCTCATCTCTAACTCCACTTTCCGACAAAACCATTTACTCCCTTCATATATCACTTATTTTTATACCTGTTTCCCACCAGTAATGTATAATTAGAGATATATTCATAGCCCTGAGTGTCTGTTAAAATCCAGCTGAGAGGAGGCGTAATGTGCTAACTGGTTTTCACCAACAGGCATTGAAAATATGGGTAATTACTCAGGATCACAGAGAAACCCATTAGTGCCTTGAAATTAGGGCTCTATCCTGACCCTACTTTCACTTGCTGTGTTCTTACACAACCACACATATACCGAAAGCAAAGGCTCCTTTCAGTGCACCTGAGCTAATGTACCTGAGCTCTAGTGCACTGTTAATCTGTTAAAAGCACTGCTACCAAAGTGAAGGTCAATTCTACCAACAGGATTAATAAGAAAATGGCTATGTGCTCACTAGATGGGAAGAAATGAACTTTTCTAAGTGGACTCTATCCCCAGGATCTATACATTCTAGTTCATAAGCAGTGCATAGTGGCTATTCTCCTTAACAACCTGATCAAAGTTGTGTGCTATGCAGGGTACATAAATGCACAGAAGTTATACAGTGTGTGAAAACCACCTGGAGACATGAAAAGAATTGCACAGATGCCTCTTGGTCATTTTACTAAATCTACTTGTAGGTGAAAGGTGGTAGCTAGTGTTGGTGCATTTCAGCGCTAGTATTCAATCCTAGGGCGCACGGTGGCTTAGTGGTTCCCACCGTGGCCCTGTGTGCGCGGAGTTTGCATGTTCTCCCTGTGCTGTGGACGTTTCCTCTGGGTACTCCGGTTTCCTCCCCCAGTCCAAAGACATGCATGGTAGGCTGATTGGCATGTCCAAAGTGTCCGTAGTGTATGAATGGGTGTGTGAATGTGTATGTGATTGTGCCCTGCGATGGATTGGCACCCTGTCCAGGGTGTACCCTGCCTTGTGCCCGATGCTCCTTGGGAGAGGCTCCAGGTCTCCCTGTGACCCTGAAAAGGATATTCAATCCTTGGGTTACTATCACAAAACAGGAAGTAACATGACAAGTTGAACCAATCACTTAGCTTCCACAAAATTTTGGTCTCAGGCCAGTACTTTCGATAAGACCAGGGATCTGTACTCTGGACCACTCCACTTTCGCACTCTACCAAACATTCTGAACTCTCTGGGCAACCAATCGCTCGACCGACTGAACGATTTTGCCAATTAATCAGCATTGATAACCAATTGCTGGAACTATCGGTTATCTGCAAAAATCCACACCGATTTTTTCCCGGTCATTGCTGGAGCGGCTGAGAAGAGTCCGCTATCATTGTACAGTTCAAGAGCGGCCTCTAGAGGCTAAATTAAAAGTATCACTGACAAATTTTGTTGTGTTATTTGAAGTGTTTTTTGATTCATTTTGGATGTCTCTACTTTTAATTGTTATTTGGAGTGTTACTTTTAGGTTCAATTTGGATGTGTATCTTTTATTTACTCTAATATTTATTAAAGAGTTAATGTAGATAAATATATAAATATGAATTTAATTTTTTTTTAAGTACAGTACATTTTCATGGTACAGTCAGTACTCTTTATTTTTGTACTAAAGTTCAGCAATATTTTACTCAGAGTGTTATGTTTTCATTCAGTATCAATGTGAAAAATTATATATTGATTAATTGGTTAGCGGCAGGTACTGCCCAATTTAGTTATCGGTATCAGTAAAAATCCACTATTGGTCAACCTCTAGTCCGTAAGTCTAGAGAAATATGGCAGACAAAAGCGTAACTGCCCCTAGATACCCTGCAACTACCACAACCCTGACCTATGTACAGTAAATCAGTATTGAATTTGTAGATGGTTAAAAATATAATTTTGCATTTGTGTTTCAGTTCAGATAGAGCACCGTTAATGACTATTATACTACTTAATTTTCGCCAGAGCTCAATCATTTGGCCTACAAAATGAGGCTGCCATTTGCTAAAGGGATTCCAGTTGTTTAAAGAATTTGCATTTTGAGTAAAAATCCGTCCGGAAGAATCGGGCTAATTTCATTTGCTCCAGGACCTGTACCTATTCCAGGCAGAGAGCTTTGGGAAATGTTTCTTTGATTGCCTGCGCTGGTCATATCTCCTTATGGTTAATTATTTTACCAGTTTTCCTTGCACCAACCTTATGCGAATTGTATCCAATCTTGAGCAAAGGGATTTTTCATGATTTTATAAGAAGTCATAATAAAGATAACCTAACCTTAAAGCTTTCAGATCTTTTTGTATGACTTGTGTCAGGTGAAACAGGTGCAGAAAATCCATTAGTCCTAGTAGAGTGGTGAGATTAAAGATCGAACAAATCAACCATCCAAAGCCACCATTGAAGTCTGTGGTTTGAGTTTATTGGGTGGTCCATTTGCACCCAATAAGACACAAGGCTTAGCAGGCAGACCCCTGACAGGCAGCTTCACCGAACAGTAGTAAATTGCTGTGCATTGATTTAGGCAGAGAAGTCTAAATACAGGTTTTGCTCTGTGAAGGTGCTCTGTGAATCAAATGGCAGTTATTTAAAGGAAGAAAGAAACACAGTGAAGTGGCAGTGGAAAAAGTAATAAATCTGTGAATCTGTTGTTCCACTTTTTCTTCAGAACACTGGATCTGTGATCTATGTAAAATCAAACAAATCCTCTCTTGCCTACAGATGCTCTGTGACACATTAGGGGGAAACAGCTTAATATGGAGTTTCGGAATTGCGACTTGCTGAATGAACTGTTCCTTATTAAAGTGTTTGGAGGAGAACTCTTTTATATGTTGACTCATTCCAAGAAGAACATATTGTCCTCTTTTGAAGAGCATGAAAAATGTTACAGCATCCTCAGCACCCCCAGATAACACAGTGTGCCGGCGAGCAGAAAGAAGTGCCACAAATGTGGTAGGCGTAAGTAAATTAGTACTGTGGCTTCCAGAGTCTGAGTGACTGACTGCATCAGGACGGCTTGCCAGAGAAAAAAAATATGCTGTTTGCATCAATATATTCATTTCCTAGCTAAGTATGGGAAGTTTATAGGCATCTCACTGCAGTGAAGAAAAGCAAGCAAGGTCTTCATGGAAGGACTCTGAGAACTATAGTTGTATAAGATAAGATAAAATTAAACTTTATTGATCCAACACTGGGGAAATTCCCTTGTTACAGCAGCTCAATTACACACAAAACAGATAATAAATAATACACATTAAATAGGAATAGAATAGAAAAAAATTATTATATATATATATATATATATATATATATATATATATATATATATATATATATATGAATAGAAAAATAAGAATAACAGTAGTAAAAAACAATAATAATCACGGTAATATGTACACTATGAACACCTCGATGTATGTACAGATGAATACGAATATGAATATATACAGATGAGTAACACCTCGTTTATATACAGATAAGTGACAAATGGAATTGCACAGTTCACAGTAGAGGGTGAGAAACAAACAGTAATTAATGAATAACTTCATATTGCAGAATTATTGTGAACGTGTTGGCTGATGATGCAAAAACAGCTAGCAGTGCTACATTATGTTGTTTGTTGCATTAAAGAGTCTGACTGCTGTAGGGATGAAGCACCTGTGGTAACAATTCTTCTTATACTGAGGGTGAAGGAGTTGCTCAGGGACCCCAATGTCTCATACAGTAGGTGAGAGGAATTGCCCAGGATTGACGCCAGCTTTGCTAACATCCTACTCTCCTCCACCCCTTCTATTCTGTCCAGACGGTAGACCAGGACAGAGCTAGCCCTCTTAACCAGTTTGTTAAGATGTTTCCTGTCCTGTTTCTGTGCTCCCGACTCACCAGGGGACTATTGCATAGAAGATAGCAAATGCTACCACAGTGTCATAGAACGAGTCCTGCACACACCAAAAAAACTCAGTCTCCTCAGCAGGTAGAGATGACTTTGGCCCTTTTTATACAGGACATCTGTGTTTATGGACCAGTCCAGTTTATTGTTGTGGTGAACACCGAGGAATTTGTACGTCTCCACCCTCTCGATGTCAACCCCCTGGATGGCCACTGGTGTAGACCGTGGTGGCATCCTACAGAGATCGACCACCATCTCCTTTGTCTTGTTGGCGTCGAGGCAAAGGTGGTTTAACTCACACCAGTTGACAAAGGCAGCCATGACCGATTCCTGATCATTCTCTTCTGATACTCGTCCAACAATGATAGTATCATCAGAGAACTTCTGCATGTGGCAGCTGCTACTATTATGCCTGAAGTCCACTGTGTACAGGGTGAAGACAAAGGGAGTGAACGCTGTACCCTGTGGTGCTCCCGTGCTGCTAACCACCACATCAGACATACAGGCCTGGAGCCTCACATGCTGTGGTCTGTCAGTGAGATAGTTGGTGATCCATGCAGCCAGATGGCGGTCAACTCCAGCTCTTAAAATCTGTAGGTATGTAAGTATAGATGTGCTATAGTTGTATGTAGTATAGATCTATGTTCCAGGTATGATTCAGTGAAAAACAGATGGAACAGATTATTGACTTGAACAAATTACTAAAATGAGATTACTAAAATTGAGAGTACACTGTTCTAACGGAGGAACAAATGTTATTAGTATTTTTCCACCATGGGCCAAGATCCAATTTGGAAGTTAAGCCATTTTCCATAGCCACCAGCAAAATTTACTTTTGATTCTTCCTAACTTCAAACATATCTAATTTACTAAATCCACAAAATGTGATAAGTAATTCTTTTAATAAAAAAAAAAAACTCAGAGTTGTCGGAAGTATGGTGGTTCACATATTATCACTTTTTAGATATCGCCCAGAGTTTTTCCCAGACAACTTATTATACAGTCAATGGAAAACAAAGCAAACCCTCCTGCTATTCTATGTTTTTATTTATCAGAGGCTAAATACCAACTGTTGGTCCTCAACAACTTCTATGAACAAACAAATGGTGACCAAAAAACCCCCCACACATAACAGATTTCAAAATGCAGTCATTTTTCCCCCCAAAAGGAAGCTGACATTCAGAAACCAGGTGGGAAAAATAAGTACCCACCTTCCTACTTCCACAATTTTTAAGAACATAATTAGCAGCCAATGAAATGCACAAGATTCGTTAATCATCTGGAATTATGACTGTCTGTAAAAGCAGAGCTTTTCCCAGTTTGATGTTGTGGAGAACTCACATGTGTGTCTACATCATGCCAAGAAGAAAGAACATCAACCATGACCTCAAAGAAGCAACTGTTGGTGTTCATCAACAGAATATTCAGAACAGAATATTGGGTCGATACTGGGGCATGAACGCATTGAACCCAAGATCACCATCACATTGCCATCTGAATGAGTAAAGAAGACAAAAATCAAGGTATTGGATTGGCCAAGTCAAAATCCAGACCTCAACCCCATTGGTATATTTTCTTTTTCCCATGACTGTATAACACACCTACTGTGCCTGTCTGAGTGCCTATAGGGGTGTTTTTGTGCTCACATAGCTGAGTCAAGGCTAGCTATCGAAAGAGGTTTAGTGCCAGGCCAAGCTGTTAGCGGCATGAGCTGTCACACACTTCATAATGGCCAGAGTGGGCTTGCTTTTACGCCAAAAAGCAAGACCTACAAATTACTTCCTCTTTGAGCTCAGAAAAGAATAGTTCATGTTGAAGAACACACACACACACTCACACACACACACACACACACCACCTTACATAAACACTTCCTTGATGCAACCTCAGATAAAAACAATTTTTAAAAAAATTATAAAAAAAAAACACATAGTGTGTTCTGATCAACAGTAGTGTTGCTTTGTATTACTGATGGGAATTTCAAGAACAATGTGTGAACTAACATTTGAGCTCAAATTCATTGTTTTCTTAGTTTACAAGACCACCATGAAGCACCACTATAAGACTATAAAGCACCTTTCAGTCCCATAGCACCAAGGTTTTCTAACAGGAACTTTTTCTTTACTTTCTGTACTCGTGTAAGAAATTCTAAGAATGTTCAATACCAGGAAAATCTTTCACCCATTCACTGTGAAAAGTCCAAGGGCGTGGAGTAATTAAAAGCTGCAAACCCATGTTAGTTCTTGACATTATAATCCATATAATAAAAAGAACAGGCAGGAGATACATTAATAGCTGAATTATATCAGCAGATTTCAGCAGGATTCAATTCAATTCTTCAAACAGAACCTTTCCAAGTCTGAATTCTAACTAAAGAGATTATAACTACAAGAAAAATGGCAAACAGTATTATGGTGACAGCTCACATGATAATCTGTAGATGTTGTTTTGCCTTTCCTTTGCAAATCCCAAAAGCTCACTGAGCTCATCTTGGGTCACCCATGAACCATATATAATCATGTTGATCCATCAGACATATCCATCATCTCCCAGCCTGATATAGAGAAATTCCTTGTCTATAAAAATGGAAAGAGGCAGGGGATAAACCGAACCTTATGCTATCCAGCACACACATAGCCGAGCATTTTTTTAAACAGTTTGTATGTACTGAGGCACCATAAAGGGGGGGAAGAATAAACATGAACGTGACAATAAAACTCATATTAATTACAAATGTGATAGAGGGCGTTTGTAGGTGTAGAGTTCAGCCACCTATAGACCCAAATAGGCAAAATTCTATTTTTGATGGAATGTGGTCAAAGTGATACTCACTTATTATACACTGATCAGCTATAATATGAAATAACTAACATCACTGATCTTATTACAGTGGCACCTGTCAAGGCTTCTGTTAGGCAGCAAGTGAACCGTCAGTTCTCAAAGTTGATGTGTTGGAAGCAGGAAAAATGGCCAAGCGTACGGATCTGAAGGACTATGACAAGGACCAAATTGTGACGGCTGGAGGACTGGGCATCTTTAAAATGGCAGGTCTTGTTGGATATTCCTGATACGGGGCGGCCGTGGCTCAGGTAGTAGAGCGGGTTGTCCACTAATCGTTGGGTTGGTGGTTCGATTCCTGGCCCACATGACTCCACATGACTCCACATGGCTCCACATGACTCCACATGGCTCCACATGGCTCCACATGGCTCCACATGGCTCCACATGGCTCCACATGGCTCCACATGGCTCCACATGGCTCCACATGCCGAAGTGTCCTTGGGCAAGACACTGAACCCCAATATGCTCCCGATGGCAAGTTAGCGCCTTGCATGGCAGCTCTGCTACCATTGGTGTGTGAGTGTGTGTGTGAATGGGTGAATGAGACACAGTGTAAAGCGCTTTGGATAAAAGCGCTATATAAGTGCGTCATTTACCATTTGATACGGAGCAGTTAGTACCTACCAAAAGTGGCTACTTCAGAAATGATTCATTAATGGTTTGAGGAACATGACAAAGAGTTCAAGGTGTTGATTTGGCCTGCAAATTCGCCAGATCTCAATCCGATCGAGCGTCTGTGGGATGTGCTGGACAAACAAAGTTTTTGTTTTCTTTGAAAGATACTGAATCTCCTGGCCCTTGCCTTATCAAGTGACACATTTATATTAACAAATGTTCTCTGTATTCAGTGCATACACAAATTTTCACAATAATTAAATTCTGTCTGTGTCACATTTACAGATGGGGAAAATGTTAAATGAATCAATTTGTCTCCTGGTGGGCCAAGGGCTGATTGAAGAATGAAACAAATATCAGGGTTGATCAAATGAAATCTGGTTTTGATTCGGAAAAGAGGAAACATTGCACCTGACAGGTTACGCACGCTCATCTTGCAGTCTGTGTCATTTCATTTTGTGGGCCTGATGAAAACAGATGAGACAAGAATATGCTTTTGAGAATAAACACTTTCTTTTGAGCAAAACATTATGTGTATACGATAAATCTCTTGGAGACAGGAGCCATTCATATTTCCTTTCTCCAACCTTAGGAATACTTCAGTCTTTTTGATAAATGCTGACCTGCCAGCACAAAGGTCGGCTATTCATTTAGCATTCCTTATAATTAAAAGGTCAGATGGATGGTAGTTGCAAGTACAGATCCTGCATTAGTCCCTGTCATTAGCCTGAAACGGCTTGTGTGCATTTATTCGCTGCATGAAACCTTTCTGCCAATATTATGCCAACTGCAACCAAGCACAGAGATTTGCCTTCACTGTGAATGCTGTCAACCTTTAGTATAGTACTTTCTCAAAGCACCTGTTGTCCTTGGTTTGCAAGTGCACCTTGAAGTGCTTCAGTACATCTCATTTCAATGCTCAAAATCCATCTACAAAGTTGGAGCTTTTGCAATAAATGTATAAATAAATGTATAAATTAATGAATGAATAAATAATCATTTGTAAATTGGAAAGACCCTCATTTCTGTCTATCCTAGTTACACTGGAGTATTGATGTATTGCAATATAAAATAAAGCCAACATTGGGATAATTGTTGATGTATCAAGATGGTAAAATTCCTTCATACACTTACGTTTACTAGCATTGCTTGCTTCCTGGTAAGCTTGATATGGGCGGCTGTGGCTCAGGTGGTAGAGCGGGTTGTCCACTAATTGTAGGGTTGGTGTTTTGATTCCTGGCCTACGTGACGCCACATACCGAAGTGTCCTTGGGCAAGACACTGAATCCCAAGTTGCTCCTGATGGCAAGTTAGCGCCTTGCTTGGCAGCTGTGCTACCATTGTTGTGAGTGTGTGTGGAATGGGTGAACGGGTGAATGAGACACAGTGTAAAGCGCTTTGTACAAAAGTGCACTATGGACTATACCATTTAATATGAGTAGTACACTTTGTTGGTGTTTTTTTTTTGTATCATTTTTATGGGGGTCTTTAGAATTGCTCTTTATCTGACCTCCACCCTCAGATCTATTCGCCAAGGAGGGCCTTTTTGAGAGCATTAAGTTCACCGTGACATAACCCTGAGGTTCACATCAAGGTCTCAAACTATAAAATGGCTCACTAAACTATTTTTTTTTTCTTGTTAACAAAGAAATCCTGTAGCTGTACTGTATGCACTGTAGCTTTAGCACTAGAGTTTCAAATGAAAATGTTCTCTTTAAAAAGTTCCGTATATTCCACTCATTTTGCACCAATTATAGACATTCTGAGTGAAGCACTGACAAATGTATAAACCGGGCAAGTTTGTAAATTTAACATTGAAACGAGATGAATCAAACACGATACAGGGAAGAGCTCTGAGAACTAGTGAGCAGAACCCATTTAAAATTTCCACCTTGCTGAACCCAAACGCATCCAGGATAATCTTTAGATCAAGAGGAAGCCTAGCACTGTCTCTTGAAAGTACACAGACTATTTAAAAAACATCCCCTTTTTAGATTTAACTTTATAATTGACCCCCATAGCTGTTTCTAATAGGCTAGTCATTAGGTTTCTCCAGTAAAAACAGCAAGCAAGATCCCCACCCATAGTGCTTCACTTCACAAGTGAGCTTTCCTGAACATTTCTGAAATGAAAACAAGTAAATCTGATAAGATAGTATTAGGTGGTTATTTGGTGGCTCGTACAGCATTATTCGTGCGCTTATAATACAAACCTTCTGCTACTGAAGTATTCAGATTAAGATTCCATGACACTGAGGCAGCTGTCAGATAAGCAAATTGTTTTATTCACACAAATGATTCAGCCAAAACTCATGAATTATTCACAGGTGAGTTATAACAACAACACAATGCAAGTACTTCAGTCGGTATAAATTAAACATGAGCTTTCGCCGTACCAAACATACTCTGAAGAACCAGCACGTAGGCTCTTTTGTCCTGTGTCACTTCTGTAGTCAACACTGATTAACCTTGCTTAACCTGCAGTTTTTCTCTGACTATTGAAAGCAAAGGAAAAAGAAATGAACTCTCAGTGCTGACTTTCTATCCAAGCTGGCTCATTCTTACATAAGCCAGAATGTTAGCAATGCCAGTACATCCATCAAAAGAGAAATCCTTGAATTATCGGACAAGAAAATGTGTGCTGTGTCTACTGAGCAGAAAAGTTTGCAGGCAAGCTTTGACTAATGAAATGGTTTTTCATTATTATGATAAGAGATATTCATGGCTTTCATTGTAATTATAAGAGACCACGGGTTTGTCTGTTCAAATACTCTCAAAGCTAATCAGGTGAATAGGCATTGAGTCAACAAGAGAATTTTTAGTAATCAAGCAGATTAGCTAATCAGAGCCCCTGTCAAACAGTTTTCTGTGTGGATCATTCACAGGATATTCTCCCTATTTTAACAAGCTCTTATTATCGTATGAACACATTTTATCCTTTGAGAGATAGAATTACCCATTCTGGGTTTGGACAGGATTTCCCCCTCCTATTGAACCAATATAGGTTATAGATATAGTCATATTATGTATTGTAGTGCATATATAAGGTATTGCTCAAAAGTGGTGCTCAAAAAGTTTGTGAACCCTTTGGAATTTTCTATATATCTGTATAAATATGACCTAAAACATGATCAGATTTTCACACACGCCCTAAAAGTAGGTAAAGAGAACCCAATTAAACAAATGAGACAAAAATATTATACTTGGTCATTTGTTTATCGAGGAAAATGATCCAATATTACATATCTGTGACTGGTAAAAGTATGTGAAGTTTTGCTTTCAGCACCACTGTATATACACAAATGAACTGCTTGTGGAAGTGAAAGAGACAAACTACAAACTAAGCAGAAAAAATTGTTCATTTCTTCATAAAATTGTACGCTTATTTTTCAATAAGTGTAACAAGAATATTTATGATTTAAAGACTAAAATGAAGTATTATGTTAGAGCATTAATGTAAACATCAGTTCTTCTTCTTCTTTTCATGTCAAAGTTCCACTTGACAGTGGAACCATCGTGGTGGAAGGATTAGCCACTAAGCAGTATGATACTGAACGTTGCCCAGGGTGCGCCAGGGGAGGTTCCTTCCATGCACACACATTCACATACTACGGACACTTTGGACATGCCAATCCGCCTACCATGCATGTCTTTGGACTGGGGGAGGAAACTGGAGTACCCAGAGGAAACCCCCGCAGCATGGGGAGAACATGCAAACTCCACACACACAGCCACAGTGGGAATCAAACCTCCAACCCTGGAGGTGTGAGGCGAACGTGCTAACCAATAAGCCTCACCCTCATCGGTGAAGATATACAGACAGTTGAGGTACTTTTTTTGAAACGTAAAAAAAAAATGCTCTAGTGTGTTTGCTCCTTGACTTTGACTACAAACTTCTTTTCTTTTACTTTAGTGTTTTGCTCCCGATCCCGATGCAATGTCATTGTATGCGTGAATTCAAAGTGTTTGACAGTCTCAACGCTTCGACGGCACTCGCGCTCTTTTGAATTCAGAATAAACCTGCAAATGATCTATCCTGACATGACAGTGATCGACTAAACAAGGCCCGGTTTATTTTAGAATACATTACAATCACTCCAAAATAGATGATGACAACTCACAAGCTGCACTTTCTATGCGTGCCTGTTTAGCCTTTCCCTCAGCAGCCCCCGAAGAATGTGTTTGTTACTGATCCATCATACATCACTGACTTTAAGTCAGTCAGCTGCAGAAAATTTGTATTTTTGCATTTTATTCATCGTACCTTATCTTTTCAAACATTCAGAGGATGGGACCCACTTTGAAATGGTAATATTAATTAGTTTCACTACAGGTGAGTGACAATTCATCTATATCCAATATATAGTCTTTTGCTGCCCATCTTGGTTGGTGGACTAGCGTATGGGGATGTTAAGGTTTAGAGGCCCCACCTCCAAGCCCGAGGCCCTAGGCACTTGCCTACTCTGCCTATAGGTAGTGCCGGATTTCAAACCCTAAAAATGCTGTATATATGTGTTTCCCTCACACTGACTGTGTGAGTTAGTGTTTGGCAGAATGGAGCCCTGTCAGCCAGTAAGACACAAGTATGTCAATGTATTTTCCTGTAAACCCTGTATGATTGGTTTTGCCTCCGTTCACTGAAGATACAAGATTACAACACTACCGTCTTCTTTTATTAACGTTCAGTTATGTAGTGGCAAGCAATAATTCGGGGATAAAGAACAAATCTTCAGGGCTACAGCCCTGAATGCCCAGGCCATGTTACACCCCTGCTTGGCACCCCATCCAGGATGTCCCCTTCCTTGTGCTCTGAGCTCCTTGGGATAGGCTACACCCTCCCCAGCAACCCTGTATAGGATAAGAAGTATAGAAAATGGATGGATGGATGGATGGATGGATGGATGAATGGATGGGTTGTACTCAATCAATATCACGATAACATTGAGAATAAAGAAAAAAATTCACTTAATCTTCTTCCTCAACTTATCTTCAGGAAAATCGGCTGACGCAACTTCCTGTTGAACATGTGACGTGTATAATTTTCCAGATATGTCATAAGGGTTAATGTTTCAAGGTAACAGGGTTGAAAGTGAATGACTAAAATGTCCTTCTTTGTCATAACCGGTAATGGATGACTCATGAAAAAGGGGGTTTTAAGTATGAGATGTTAAATTGATTCACAAATTTATGCAAAAAATATTTTTTGAAGTATTTTCAATGATTTTAGTCATTTATAAATTCATAAGGAAATAATCATCCATCCATTTTCTGTACTACTTATCAGGGTCATGGGGAGCTTGAAGCCAATCCCAGGGGACTCAGGGCATGAGGCAGGGACACCCTGGATGGGGTGCCAACCCACTGCAGGGCACAATCACACACACACACACTCTAGTCAATTTAGAAATGCCAATCAGCACACAATGCACACATGGAGAGAACAGGCAGGTGGGATTTGCGCTCTCCCTAGGAAAGGTAAGAAGAAGATGATAATAATAATAATAATAATAATAATAATAATAATAATAATAATAATAATATTAATAATAATGAGTCTTTATTGGTCACATATACGGTAGAGCACAGTGAAATTGCTTTCTTCACATACCCCAGCCTGTCAGGAGGTTGTTATCAGAGCTCAGGGTCAGCCATGCTGTGGCACCCCTGGAGCAGAGAGGGTTAAGGGCCTTGATCAAGGGCCCAACAGTGGCAGCTTGGCACTATTATATTATTATTATTATTATTAATAATAATAAATGCAGAAATGCTTATTTCTGGTCTAATTTTTATAGATTCATTTACTTATTTCGGAGTATTTGTATTTATCTTTAAATGTATCTGCATGTACTTAATGTTATTTCTCATCGTGGCAGTCCTGATCCCGCAGTGGCCGCGCGCGAGACTCTGAGACTCGGAGACTCCGCCTCCAGCCGCGCGCTCAAAGCGAGGAACCTGAGTGGCGCGAGGACGCGCGCGCGCGGTTCTCCATCAGCACAAGCGGCACGGAAACCAACGAAACCCGCAGCAGGGCGAGTCAAACACTGTTTATCTGGGCTTTAAAGGAAATTTGAGCCCAACCAGAATCAGGTAAGCTCACTATAAACACTATATTTATTCACTGAGTCACTGAATTAACTGGTTTTGTGAAGAACCAATTACAGCACAGGCTTAATTTAACTACGACTAATTAATTATTCGTTGTTGTCTAATGGAACTACAACTATGACGAATTTATTATGCAGCTTTTATTTTTCCCAGAATTTGTGAAGCTATAGTTATGGATCGTATACTTTAACTGATACGATCAAATCAATTACAATGTCTGTTAAATCTGTCAGATCTGTTATATATCTGATGAACATAAATGGTATTTATTTATTTGTTGTTGTTGTTGTTGTTGTTGTTGTTGTTGTTGTTTTAACTATTAATTGGCTACTCATGAGCAAGTACTGATTTTATTTCATGGTCATTCTTCATGGTTACGGATGACAGGTGAACTTCCCAGTTGGTTAGATAACTCTAGATAATCTGTGTAATGCATTCTTTTCAGCTTGTCAACTAACTCTACTTTTAATGTGCGTTTATATAAACCAAACACCATCGAAATATCAAACTTGAGCAACAAATGAACTGCTGCAATACGTTGTAGTTTGAACATGTGACATCTGGCTTGATTATGCTTTAAACATCTTAATTATCATATTACCTAAATTATCATTCTCAAATTCACAAAATGCTCAAAATCCTGGTGTAGACACGTGTGCAGTTGATACATCCCAATATACCTGTATTAAATATTCAATGTGGATATCCTAGTATCAAAAACACAAATATAACATGCTCGGTGCATGAGAAGTGATCATGATAACAGAGCACATCGCCGCTTGCTGCATATGGGGCTGCGTAGCTGCAGAGTGCCCATGACTTCACAATTTGGCCATTGTCAAAGTCGTTCAGATCCTTACGCGTGCCCATTTTTCCTGCTTCCAACACGTCGACTTTGAGAACTGACTGTTCACTTACTGCATAATATGTCCTAGCCTTTGACATGTGCCTTTGTAAGGAGATCATCAACATTATTCATGCCCCCATCATGGCTGATGTGTATATGGTAATACTTCACATTTGTGTGTGGTCATAAAGTGTGATATTGTGATATGAAAAAGGCAAACCATGTGATCTTGGGCATGCCAGTGGTCATACATTT
This sequence comes from Ictalurus punctatus, assembly GCF_001660625.3. Taxonomy (NCBI): domain Eukaryota; kingdom Metazoa; phylum Chordata; class Actinopteri; order Siluriformes; family Ictaluridae; genus Ictalurus; species Ictalurus punctatus. The sequence goes on along the minus strand of NC_030420.2, from coordinate 5,907,045 downwards.
GCATATTTTATCCCGTTAGTGCTTTTACAGATGGTAGGATGCCTTTAAAATATGTGTCTACGGAATACTTTCTTTTTTTAAAAGATTAAAGCAATACTACTTAGATTTACTCAGTGTTGTCATGCCAGCACCTACACTTTTACCTTAACGATTCCAGATTTTATGAATTAGCTCATTGGAAATACTGCCTGCTCTACATGTGAGCAAATACTTCTCCTGCTAAACTGGTGTCCTGCATTTCCATACAGAAACCCGATAGGCTCTTGCACACAATTGCCAATTACCGAGAGGAACAGATATTTTCAGGAGATAATTTTGGTGGTGCAGCAGGTAGCGTTCTCACCTCACAGCTCCAGTGTCCCAGGTTTGATTATGAGCTCAGGTTCCGGTCTGTGTGGTGTTTCACATGTTCTACCATGTCTTCATGAGTCTCCTCTGGGTAATGTTTCCTCACACCTCCTAGAAACATGGCAGTAGGTGGACTGACTAACGTAAAATTCCCCATGGTGTGAATATGTGTGTGTGTGTGTGTGTGTGTGTGTGTGTGTGTGTGTGTGTGTGTGTGTGTGTGTGTGTGTGTGTGTGTGTGGTGCCCTGTGAAGGACGCACAGTATCCCCAGGATAAGCTCTGGATCTACTGCGACCCTGACCAGCATAAAGCGATGACTTAATATGAACAAATGAATGAATGAAGGAATTTTTTTTATTAGTCTTTAAAATTTTTCATTAGTCTGCTCAGGTAAGTTTTTATAGATGCTGAAAGGACTCTCATCTTAGAACTGAACAGCTTGTCAAAACACACTCAAGAGTGAAGCCAATCTACATGTCTGATAAACCTTCATTAAGCGACACGACTTACTAAAATCTGACCTGTAAAGGAAAAAAAATACTTCCTTTACACTTTCTAGCATTGTCAGACAATCCCTGCAAGCTTCTTTTTTTGTTGTTGTTTTTTTTTTTTAGTTCAACCCAAAATTTGTTGCAGTGCAGGCCAGACATTATAGCATGAAAACGCTTGGAGCACATGGATGGAAGTATAGTTGCACAGAAAGACGGGCAGTATTGTTTGGTCAATATCAATGGGGGCTGGCTTTTAAAGATACGAGCACTACCTATACTCTAGTTACATGTGACCTGCCCCTCCATCGAATTTATTTTATTGAATCTCCCAGGATGAGTCACTGGAGTTTCACTGCAGTTAATGGTGAAGGACAAATTTGACTGGGAATAACGACAGGAAATGCAGCACCTGTAAATGGACATTACACATGCTGAGGAAGTGCTGACTGACGGAGCATGCTATAAAGAAGCCATCAGCTGGCAAATTGGAAAATCTGATCGCTTCACAGGTTTATTTAGTTGCATTGCATCTGTATTAATACAATGCATTACGACAACATGGAAGCATTTATGTTTTAGTACCAAGGGTGATGAAAGCAATGAGAAAAAAAACGGCACTATTTCATTTCATATTTCAATTTGCATACATAAATGATATAAATGCTCCAGTCTTCAAATGCGCTCTGTGTTATTTAGTATTATATCAGGATTCATTTATTTTTAATCACCTGTGAAAGCTTGCTGTGTGTAGTCCAACCAATCCTTTTACATCAGCATTAACAACCCATCAAATTAAATCTTAAAGAATGCAGAGAATATAAAACTTACTGCTTTCAACATTATGCGTTATGCTTCAACACATCACACTTGGATGAGCTTTATTTTTTATTTTTTTTAATTTAAATTAAGGAAATGATTAAATGTTTATTTCCAATAATGTGGATGTCATTAGCACTTAAACTAGAACGTTTAATGACCTTGTGATATCAAGAAAGTTGCACAGGGCAGAGGTCAACAGCATACTGGACAGCAGCATCCTGCTGTGCTGCATGGTAAAATGTACAATTCAGTCACTAATTACTGATATCTGTTTACGATGCAGCCGACATGCCGCTTTTATATATATATATATATATATATATATATATATATATATATATATATATATATATATATATATATATATATAAAGAGGGATTAATTTTGTTGCTGCAGGCATTTGTCTGAAAATTAATGAAAGAGTTTGGCAGTGAATAGCCAAGGGAAATTACTATTGTTTGAGATCAGAGCAAAAAAAAAAAAAAAAGCCTTTCAGAAAGTGTGGCTTTGGGAATTGATCAGGGTGAAAGAGAGTCCGATGACACAGGAAGCCCTCTGATATTCTACTGAGCAAATAATGGCTACAGGTCAGGTCTTTTTTCCTCGGTAAACATAATCACACAGGATGTAAACCGCCTTAAGGTGTAACAAGGTGTATATCTCAGTATCCTTTGATGTTGAGTACTTTTAGAAGATCCACGTAGCCGTGTACTCTCAAAGCAATAGCAAGCTATTTGGCTTTTCGGCTAAGGCTGAGAGCCAGGTGTTTCAAAAGAATGAGCTTAAGGCCAACGCTGAACATCTTCAAAATAATGTATCCAATTTTGCACTTTTCAAAGCACATATGTTGTGCACAGGTGATGGAGAGGAATGGGTGTAATGGAAAAATCATGCCACTGGCCAAACCAGGGAAGAGAGACAAGATATAAAAAAACAACACAAAACATAAATCATCACACTGCTACAGGGAGACAGACAGAATAAAACCAAGAAATAACAAGGAAGGATCTGTTGTAGTCACGGGTTGTATGTCTATTGCTAAAAAGGAATCATCTAAGCAATTTTATTCCACGGTGTTGTTGAATTCTTGTTTCTGATTGGTCAGAAATTGTTGACAAATATTCTATGAAGAAGCAGCTCTGACAGTAGCTCTGATGGCTTTGAGGCAAATCCCAGGTTTACTAGGTCCCTCCGGGATTTCGTGATTTTGCGATAATCAAGGAAATCACGCAAACTCCACAATATTCACAGTAGCGTGGAATTTTTCAAAATTACGGCAGATCTTCCGCAGATTTGGGCCAAGGCGCTTCATGTGTCGTCACTGCAACACCAGCCAAAGCCCTCTTAAATTCAGTCGAACATGAGTACAGGAAGGATCAACAAAAATTCTGTGCAATTGCAATTTCGCCAGTTCAAATAGTTTTTCTCAAAATAGCAAAAAAAAAGAAAAGAAAAGAAACAACTCACAAATTGCATCACAAATTTTGAGAAAAGCTGCAGCAAGATCGTGCATTTTTGGCCACAACAATCATAAAAAACCCTCCGCGAAATCCTGTATGGACTGGTTTACTGTATATTAATGAATCTGTTGTAATACAGTATCATTTCTAGAGTAAAACTCACACAGAGACTTGAATGTTCTATGTACTTGTTGATCTAGTTTTCTGTAAAGAGGTGTTTATTTAGCATTTTTGGAAGGAGTCTCCAGTGTCAGCACAAGTAAAACTCTTTTTTTTTTTTTTTTTTTTTTTTTTTTTTTCCAACACAGGAAAGTTTTACATTAAGAAAGTATTATCTGTCACGTATTCCTTGTAATGAAGGTTAGGACGGATGCAAATGCAGATAAGAGTTTAATGAGAGAGATACAGGCAGACAACTCCAAAGCACGAGACAATAGCGAGGTCAAGAAACAGGCGAAGGGTCAGGTGATTGGCAAACAGGTATAAACTGGGTGAGGCTATAATCGAGAACAAGAAACAGATCAAGAACCATGAAACAAAACAAGGAACGCTTAGTACAGTGATAACACTAATACTTCGCGAAGAGTGAATGCCTCGAAAGTCCTTTTGAACTATAGTGTGATTGTGTGTGAGATTAGATGCAGTGCGTGATTAGAATAAATGAGTGTTCTGGGAATTGCGGTCCATGGCGGCCATGTTTGTAGGCTCGCAGTGCAGGATGGGAAATGTAGTTACTGGTTTGCTGTGATATGACATTATCTATAAATGGATAAAAAGCATGATGTCATTTCTTTATCAATAACAGAAAATGATCATTTTTGGCAAATGTCTGTGGTATAAGAGAAATAAAACAATTTGGGACTTGCATTATTGGACAATAATCCAAAATTTAGGGTGGTAGCGGTAGTTCTGCATTGCATCAGGCCACATTGCACCACCCCAGGACTATTTTCCTATACCAGCAGGCAGGGAAGTGTTTATAAGTGTTCCCTTAAGTAGGCAAAACCAGATACCACCATTATTGTGTTCTTAATCGTTCTTAAACACTGAGTTAAAGTTGTACAAGCATTACTTGACAGCACTTTTCTAAACAACACTTTTCAGCAGGATCAAATACTGGATAAACACTCGCCCTTAAAATGAGTGTTTATGAGCTGAAAACAAAAAATATCTTGCAAATAAGAAATTCTGATTAAGCAGATTAAGCTTCCCTAGTTCTTTGCTAATACTAATAAACACAATTGAAGTCACTAATGGAGAAAACACCATCATTAACTGTCGTATGGCTTTGCCCAAGAGATTGGATAGTCACTTCATTTGTCAGTCATTTGCTCAGTTTGTAGAATTAGAGCAGGAGAGAATGAGCTGGCCATTTGCATTACAAACCAAACTAGCGTACATGCAAATATGCATCACTGTAAAGGACATATCCATGAGTCAAACGACTTCAGTGTATGCTGACGTCATCATAGGACATGTTTTTTGTTCACCACTGTTGAGCATGTTATATATCTAACTGTGACTAACAAACATGAGTTTTTCTGACGTCTTTCAGAATCTTATCATCTGTTACAAGCTGATGATTTGTACAACTAAGACTAAAAAGAGTAACACAACAATGTAAGCTGCTGCATCTTGAAACCATATCAGTGCATTCCAAATGCTTATTTGCACATATTTTTTTGGCATCTGTTCAAAAAATGCAATAAAATGGCTAAATCCATGCATCCTTTTGGCACAAACGGCATTAACACTCAGCACCACTCGCCCACTCAGGACACAACCAACTGCTGGTAATTCCTGGTAGTTTTCCAGAGCCATCTGTGATTTATGAAACTGACATCCATGCTCTTGGGTTTTCAAGTTTTGGTTAAAAACTTTGGTAGCTAAACAAGCAAATTCCTTTCTCTCCAACTCCAGGCTGGTGAATCTGCCTGCCAGCTTTCAAGCATGGAGGCCAGTGGCAGTGGTTGGCCAACTGAACCTATGACCTCTTGCTTCTTTGGCAACATCACCACTGAGAACTCCAGCGTGGGTCGGATATATGAGGTGGCGGTGCAGTCAGCAAATGGCTCTGCAAAACGCAGTCCTCAGTTCGTTGGGGTGGAGCTGCTACAATCTTTCAAACTCCTTATCATTCCTTGCTATACACTGGTGGTACTAGTGGGAGTTTTTGGGAACTATTTACTGCTCTATGTCATTTGTCTGACCAGGAAGATGCACAATGTGACTAATTTCTTCATCGGGAACCTGGCCTTCTCGGACATGCTGATGTGTGCCACCTGTGTGCCATTCACCTTGGCGTACGCCTTTAACCCACAAGGTTGGGTGTTTGGAAAATTCATGTGCTATCTGGTGTTCCTCATTCAGCCAGTGACTGTGTACGTGTCGGTGTTCACATTAACAGCAATTGGTGTGGACAGGTAAGTGGGAATTGTTATTTATCTTTTACATGAATCAGAGGAAATGAGAAAGGGAATAGCCTTGAAAGGCAATAGTCATGCAAATGCTAAAAATAGCCAGTCTCTTCGATAAAGATTTTAGTGTCTTCATTTTTCATAAACAGAATAGCCATTCAGTATATGCTTTGCTGATATATATAAATTTTATTTTTTTTACTTTAAAAGAGGTTAAAACATGGGAGGCTGTCTTTAATAAGTATCTGGATCTCAAGGTCTCCTTGTCCATTTTCATAAATGCAGTTTTTAGGTCAACTGACATTTAAAGTGTAGTCATCTCTCAAAAAGAAATGGTCTGTGCTTACAATATAGTAAAAATACAATATAGTCACTGGAAAATAACTGAAGGTTTCCTACATTCACAAGTGTTGGGAACATTTCAAACTCAGCACATACTCCAACCTCCTGAGCATGTCGGAAACCTTCAGACATCTTCTAAGGGTATTATTTTATTCCAAGTACTATGGGTGTAACCAAATACATTACTTGGAATTAATAGATAATATGGATATAAATACAGATACAAATAGGAGACACACTATTCTTTTTAAGCTTTCCAGAATGGTTCACAGGGCACCATGTTGAGACTAGACAAAAAAGGATGGTTTTCACCTTCATGCAGGCTTGAGTTAGTGGTGAGATATGTTCAAAAACAGACCATGTTCACCAACAGGCCTATACGACGCATTTACAGCATCCTTGGTAACTGCCTGGTCAGAGTTACAATTGTTTAAACTAGGCTACTAGTTTGTGTATATTTTGGGATAACATGGGTGGATGCAAAATAATAACTGCATCTCAGTCTCAATATTTCTGCCTTCTTTTTCCAGTGTTTTCAGTGTTTCTGGGGTGATAGTGTTAGGATGTGTGTGGGGAAAAAACCTAACTTCCAGTTTAGGGCAAGCCCACTTCAGGTATAAATCCATATACAGATAGCGATACAGACAAATAGGCAAAGACCAGGCCTTTTGGAATAATGTGTTCAGGACAGAGGAGTCAAAGATAGACCTGTTTGACGATAGTAACAGCAGTCATGTTTGGCACAGACCAAAGACAGCTTTTCAGAAGAAGCACCTCATACCAACTGTGAAGCTCGGTGGTGGAAATGTTATGGTTTGGGGTTGCTTCGATGCCTCAGGGACTGGAGCTTGCACTCGTTGATTCAACTATGAATTCTGCGTCATGTCAAAGAGTGGTTGAAGATAATGTGAGGCCATCTGTCCAAAAGTTGAAGTTGAACCGAAACTGGACCTTTCAACAGGATAATGATCCTAAGCACACTAGCATATCCACCAAAGAATGACTCAAAAAGAAAAAATGGAGGGTTATGGAATGGCCTAGTCAAAGTCCGGATTTGAATCCTATTGAAATGTTGGGGGGTGGGGATATGAAACAAGCAGATCATGCAAGAAAACCCTTTTTAAAAAGAGTATTTACAGTAAAATACTTTTAAAACTCATCTAATTCCATCCCATGTTATTATTCATTAATAATAAGAGTGAGGAATATCATGTCTGGACCTGAAATGGTCCAAAAATCTGTGTAATTTGTGTACTTATGTGTGTATACTCCACTTGAGAAATAAATGGTCAAGAAAAAGCAAATAACTCAACTGGGAATAAAAGAGAGATTACACAAATGTCTAAAATATTAATGAAATTTTAGGCTCATTAAACTGTTTATTAACGGGATGCAGGAATTATCAGGTACTTTGTCTCCCATTAACTGTACATTTAAATTTATGCAAACTAAATAGAGATGGGAAGTATTTTGGCAGTCGTACCTGCATGATTTTTAGTAAAATTGTCCAAACTTTTCTATTGCCCTTTAGATACTACGCTACTGTACACCCTCTGAAGAAACGCATCTCAGTCCTGGCCTGTGCTTACCTACTTTCTGGCATCTGGATCCTTTCCTGTGGCCTGGTGGCTCCAGCTGTGGCCCACACTTACCATGTAGAGTTCAGAGATGAAGGCTTCACCATTTGTGAGGAGTTCTGGATGGGCCAGGAGCGCGAGCGCCTGGCCTATGCTTACAGCACACTCTTCATCACCTACGTCCTCCCACTATCAGCACTTTGCATCTCATACCTGCGCATATCTGTCAAGCTCCGCAACTGCGTGGTGCCCGGACACCACACGCAGAGTCAGGCAGAGGCACAGCGGGCGCGAAAACGCAAAACCTTCCGTCTAGTGACGCTGGTGGTGGCAGCGTTTGCAGTCTGCTGGTTGCCCATTAGTGTCTTCAATGTCCTCCGGGACATCGATATAGACTTGATTGACAAGCGCTATTTTCTGCTCATCCAGCTGCTGTGCCACCTGTGTGCCATGAGCTCGTCTTGCTGCAACCCCTTTTTGTATGCGTGGCTGCACGATCGCTTCCGAGCAGAACTGCGAAAGATGTTCACATGCCACAGACGCATTGGCATTGGGATACCTGCCAACAACTGTACCACTGCCAGCGTGGTGCTCTGACAAACAATGAAACCGATGAAACCAACCCGAGGGACTTAATGCCACCAGCAAGAAAAGCTGGAGTGGTTACAGGCAAGGTTTGGGCAGTGTTTTGAGACACAAGACATGTCTGTTGGTAACGTGGCCAAAAGTGTATTTCTACCAGATTTTCCACACCCAAACCTTTCTATTAATGCTACTGTGAACCTTGCAAGCTCACAATCAAAACTTATCACCCTCTGATAACAAATTCTACCTTGAAACTGTTCCAAGACTTGGTATGCTGGAAGAGAATTTTAAAAATATTTGTAATCATTAGAGAAAATCATGGGAAAGCGTGCCTTTTAGGAAGTTCGGAGTCAAAGATGTAGAATGAATTCTGAGTCTGCCTTAACACTGTGTTGAATGTAATGAAGACATTAGGCGTGTTACAATATACTCTGGCCACGGTTCAATTTGATTCATGATACTGGCGTCACGATTCAATTCGATCTCCGAATATTTTGAACAAAATAAGGAGATAAGGAGAAAACTCCTTTTATTATTATTATTATTTTTGAAGCTTAAACCATGGAAAACAAAGTCTGTATAAAACTAAACAAATCCGAAAATTGCAATAAACAGAGGTTCTATATTGTAAACAAAGTGTTGGAATATTGTAAACAAAAGACTACAGGTTCAACATGTCTTAAAAAATAAATAAACAAATGTATATATTCTCCCAAAAACTTGAATAATAAATATAAATAAAGTCTGTGACCTGAGGAAAAGGATCGATTGAAACATAATGAGCTCCTTAGCAGTGCAGTGCATGAGGCATCATTTTAACTAGAAATAGAGCTCCAAGTTGGCTAAAATGCCGGATTTCTGCCGCCTCTTTCTCGGGCACTGTAGCTCGCAGCGGCGTGGGGTTGGTGTCAATTTAAAGCTGCCAAAGAGCTCTTTTTAATGATTATAATGTGGTTTTGTAACCGTATAACCTATTGTGATCTGGAGCTATCATTCTACATGCTCTACATACCTTGTGCAGATTTGGATCCCTGGTGTTCCAACAGTACATTTGCAATAGATGCATGCATAATCAATAGAATGCTGATTTCCAGGATGTAAATCGTACATTTCTACGACGCACATCATCGCATTTTTGCATTGCATCACACTCATTCAACTTCTAGTAGACATTCATTTTCTTGATGCCTAAACTGTGGAATAGTGTTCCAAAGAACATTAGGCGCATCAGTTAAATAAATGTTTTTTGTTTGTTAGTCTTGGAACTTATTTGGTTAAATGTTAATGATTTGTAGTAATTCTCACTTATTTACATAATATGAATCATTATTATTATAATTATTGTTATAAATAATTATTATGCTTGATCTGTCTAGATGTGGCAAATAAGGCCTTTTCATTTTCATCCAAAACATCACTGCTCACTTGTATATGAAGACTGAGACATGACATTTATTTACTATATTTATTTATTTGACCATGTGACCTGGGTTCAACTTGGGTTATGAATGAATGATGCTTATAATACTAAGGTCATGACCTGATTTTCATAGAGATTACAGACAATGGTATATCTCTACTGAATATTCTACAGAGCTGAAAACAATCACAAAGTAGCTTTTTGTTTGTTTTGAATGCTGTAGGACGTGAATGGCTATATCAATAAGGTACCAGTCAGATACGTCTTGTGATCTCTGTATTTAATTCCGACATTAAAGTGCTGTACAAATAGATGTGAAGTGCAATGTGGCATTAATAAACAATGCGCAGATATATACTGTACTTTCTTGAATGTCTGTTAATGTCAATGCTGCGTTGTCAGAAAACTTCAGAAAAGAGCAGTTGTATGACTGCAATTTCATAACAGAACATCCTGGGGATAAAATGTAAAAAAAATAAGATACAACCATTTTCTCTTTTTTTGTCTGATTCAATCACTTTTGTGAAGCAGCATCCATCTAGACTAATTAGCACATGTTCTTTTTCCCAGCTGAACCCAAGAAAGTGCTTAAGATGCAGTGGATGTGGTAGACATCGCTTGAGAAATGAAAGTACAATAAATAAACATTTATTTATTTAAATAATAGAACAGTAATGGTATTCAAAAACCTTCTTGGGCCACACAGTTCGATCAGAATTTGGTTGTTAGATGTCAGCATCACTTCAAGCAATCCAAATGACACATCTAAGCCCTGGTGTTATCACTGTATCATTACGTGTGTTATTTCTACTTGCAAGATATGTCTACATTTGCTTTTGGTCTCCAATAGTAAGATCAGACGAGTCGCCAAGTCCAATATGCACAGCATGAATCTAAAAGGGCCGGCTGAAGGATCAACACGGTCTACAGCCTATCGTGCTGTCTGAGCACGTTAACAGATGCCTGGCATGACCACAACACGAAAATAAGAGGCAACAAGAAGACAGAAAAGGAAAGGAAATGTTGCCATGGTGATTTATTCAGTTGCTCATCCCTGATTTTTTATTTATTTTTTTTTTATCCCCACTCAATCCAACCATGAGAGAAGTATTTTTTTATTATTATTATGTGCCATAGTGGCGAATCAGAAGAATCCACATAAGAGATTGGAACTTGAATAATAAGGTCAGGGACTCGGAGACAGCATGATGAGAACAATGTAAATTAAAAACAGTCCTCATTGAAGGCTGAGTTGGGGGGGGTTGGGCACTCTACATGTTTATGACTTGGATCCATCATGCACTTTGATACACTTTCAGCTATGTAAGGCAGTTACTAACACTGACTGTGAAATTGCCTTTTTCAATGCTTTTTTTTTTTCTCTCTCAGGGGGAATAAATGGTACTAAATTGTACCTTTCCTTGTTACTGGGGTGGTACACCTTTTGTACCTTTTAATGAAAAAAGGTGCATGTACCTAAGCTAAATCTAATTACAGTACAATGTACCTTAAATAATCATCCCCCCCCCCCCCCCCCCCCCCCATTTTTCTCCTAAATTTGGTCAACTGCCAATTCCCGGACAGATCATCTGACAGCCACCAACTGGGTGAGGGTGAAGGGTAACGTGCTCCGTTGAGAGACATGAAGAAAGCATTATTTGCCCTCTTCTACATACATGAGCATGCAGATGCCCTATTCTGGCTAGCACTACTGTGTGTGCAGGGGAAAGAGAGTATGCCATCCCTTCCAATTTTGCTCCCTTTGCTCGTGGCCTCTGAATGGCTGTGGGATCACCTGGATTCAAACTCATGATCGACTTGATAGTACGGTGAACACTTTTCTGTTGCCTTTTCTGTACTTGGGACATTATGAGAAGATGTCAACACTGTAAGCTGAGCTGCAGACGTTTTATACAGAAACGTTTTTTTTGCCGATGGTGTTCATGGACATGTTTGATTTTGGTGAAGGTCATGAACTGGATTATGCAGCGTTCTCTCAGGAGGAACCCCTCCAGACAGCTTGATCTTATTGATATGGTGAGCAGTAGCAGGTACTGAAATATGACAACCCCAAGAATTGACTACACAGTGTAATTTTGAGTCGTATATATTTGAGCCCTTTTCTTTCTGTCACCATCCTCCTTCTCGTGCAAGAGGCCAGTATGATCATGCATTCAATTCCTGACAAAGCACTCAATTGTTTCAGACATTTGAAGCATGTTATTATGGGCCAGACTGCACTGATGGTATTTTAAACTATGGCTTCCACATGATGAAATGTTTCTAGGTAATAAATGCAATTTAAAGGTTAGAATTTTTTTTAGGATTCGTTTCAAGCCTGACAATTTGCATTTATTTTAAATTTTCCTTATTGGTGTCAATTGTTTTTTGTTTTGTGTTTTTAATGGACATGATATTGTTAGAGGTTAGGTGAGTAAAAAACATTTCAAATATTGCTTTTGCAGCATGCGTTCCAGGCTGAAGTGCATTTCTAAACTGTCCATGTGTGTGAATGGATGTGTGAAGGTGCGTGTGATTGTGCCCTGGGATGGGTTGGCATTCCAGAGCCTTGTGCTCCAAGTTCCTTGAGATAGGCTCCAAGCTTCCCATTGAACCCGTGTAGGATAAGCATCAAGGAAAATGGATGCAGGGATGGATAATCACTTTTTTCCCAGTTTCAGGGTGCTAATAATTCTAGAGCTGCTTGTATTGCTAGCAGTTGAGATGGATGTACAATATATTGGACATTTTTGCAAATATTTTCCCGTTGTGTTACTATACAATTAAAGAAGAAGGCCTGGGTCAAAGGAACATTCTTTCAAGTACAAATGAATGATTATCATGGGGTTATTCCTATGAATGAAATAAAATGGTAGGTCTTCATCAAATGCAAACATGATTACACATATGTAAAGTGTAAATAAATAAATAAATTAAAAAAACGTATTTTGTATTTTGTCACATTGTGGAGTTTTTAAAAATTCAAGCCATATGCTGTCAGCGATTAAATTGCTCAGAGGCTTAGGGGTTATAAGGTTCTGAGCAAGCATTTGCAATATTATAAGTTCACATATCAGGAATGATAATGAGACTGCCACTGCTGTGCCCTTGAGCAAGACCCTTAAACCTCAGCTGCTCAGCTTTGGATTGTGTTCTGTCTCAATGTTAATGACTTTGGCGAAAATGTCTGATAACAAATGTAATTAAATAAAAACTGAAGGAAATTAAATTTCCTCACATGCCACTGTTTCCTCAAGCAAAGTACTTGAGGATTGCTGCACACGGTTATTTTGTTTTCTTTTCCCAAGTTCATCGTGCGAAAGAGTGCATGAACACACGTTCTTCACATTACTCTGGGGAATCCACATTCATATGATTTCAGCTCAATAACAGGCTTGAGCGATACTGAATTTTCCCTGCTCGTGATTTACCACGTAAAAAAAACAAACACTATTAACAATTTAATCATCCAGAATCCAGAACTTTCAAAACTGACAATGAGGGTTTGGGGCCATTTTCACATTGGCACCCTTGGTAAATATGAGCAAAGAAGGTCGTGAAAAATCGTCTTTATTGTTTAAGCTTTAGGTCTTTTGTTCAAAAAATTCACAAAAACTCTCTGCTCTCATGGATATCAAACAATTGCAAACGCAACACAGGTTTATCAAAAGAAATATCTTTGTTAAATATAGTTGTGCAACAATTATTTACGTAATATATTTTATATAATTTATATATATATATATAATATATATTTTAAGTATATTCCCATTAATACTTTTCTTTTTTTTTTTAGTAAACCTGGGTGACTAGGAACAGGAAATTGTTCAACCATGACTTCCTGTTTCACAGGGTTATAAATATGAGGTAACACATAGGCCAAATTCCCTTAGTCATTCACCACAATGGGTAAGACCAAAGAATACAGCTGTGATGTGCGGCAAAAGGTTGTTGAGGTTCATAAAAAGGGGAGGGGCTATAAGAAAATAGGACAAGCATTGAAAATGCCCATTTCCACCATCAGGGCAATAATTAAGAAGTTCCAGTCAACTGGAAATGTTATGAATCAACGTGGAATTGGACGCGTGTCTATATCGTCTCAACACACTGTGAAGAGGACGGTTCGAGTGGCCAAAAAATCTCCACGGATCACAGCTGGAGAATTGCAGTGGTTAGTTGCGTCTTGGGGTCAGAAAGTCTCCAAAACTACAATCCGAAGTCACCTACATCACCACAAGTTATTTGGAAGGGTTTCAAGAAAAAAGCCTCTCCTCTCATCCAAAAACAAACTCAAGCATCTTCAGTTAGCCAGACACTACTGGAACTTCAAATGGGATCGGGTTCTATGGTCAGACGAAACCAAAATAGAGCTTTTTGGTAATAAACACCAGAGGTGGTTTTGGCGCACACAGAGAGATAGCCACGGGGCGCTGCTAAGAAACCCATAGAAAACCTGTGGGGTGAACTGAAGAGGAGAGTCCACCAGGGTGGACCTCAAAATTTGAAGGATCTGGAGAGATTCTGTATGGAGGAACGGTCTCAGATCCCTTGCCATGTATTCTCCAACCTCATCAGGCATTATAGGAGAAGACTCAGAGCTGTTATCTTGGCTAAGGGAGGTAGCACAAAGTATTGACTAAAAGGGTGCAAATAATTGTTGCACACTTATAGTTAGATTTTTTAAAGAGCAGCGTATTTTTGTGAATTTTTTTGAACAAAAGATCAAAAGATTCAACAATAAAGGCAATTTTTCACAGCCTTCTTTGCTCATAATTACCAAGGGTGCCAATAATAGTGGAGGGCGCTATAATTGGAGTAAATGTCATTGGAAATTTATGTCATGTGGAGAGGCTTAAACTGTTATATAACAACTCACCTGTGCTAAATAATAATAATACATTTTCTACTGCCCTGTGTTACTTTAATGAGTGTGCTCACAGCAGGAGTAGAAAAGAAATACATTAAAAGGCCAAAACTATCAGGACACCTGACCATCGCACACCTCTGGGCTTGTTGAATATCAAGATAAGACAGAAAATATCAAGATAAGACAGAAAAGGAAGCACAAATAGAATGTTGTTTCCCTAGAGCCATGAGCTTTCTCTGGCCTAAAACACTTACATTATATTACATTAAAGGAAAAATTCACCCTGAACAACCTTAATAATTAACATCAATGGGGTCCAATATTTATTTTGTAATAAAATCCTGAAATTGTCCTTTAAACTTCTTTCCTTGGTATACTGTATCTTCACTTTGGTGAACAGTTACCTACATTCGTTTGACTAACCATTGAAAGTGCTGCCAGTGGGATTTAGCTCTCGCTTTGTCTCTACTGAAACAGAGCAATGCAGCGGCGCTTTAGTACTTCAGTCTGTCCAGCATCTCACCTCTTCATCTGTACACTCTGCTCAAACAGATCAGCTTCCAAAGCTTCCGTGCTAATACCACCATCAATGGCATTGCGCTCGTCGACTCTTAAATCTCTAGTCTCTGCCGCAACCTTGCACTCGACCTACGCTGTATTTCTCATTAATATGACACTGTATGTTGGTGGAAATTTGTGAGGGAGAAAAGAAGCTCTTGCTCTTTTAGCTGATCTTTACTCAGGTTTGAAAGCATTCAAATTTTTTATTCCTCATATTAATCAGCATTGGAACTGCGCTATAAATGTGGCATCGACATGGCATACCCACTAACTTCACACAGGAATAATGAAAACACAGCACCAAGCAACAAACGAGACACAGAATCGAGTTTTCCTTTCAAATAGCGTAGCAGCTGTATAAAAGGGTAATGTATTACAGTAATACTGTCCTACTGTGAAGACATACTAAGACGTATAACTATATATAAGCGATACGGTCTCATACGGAACACAGCGCAAATAAACATACATATGAAGAAAAAAAATACTCCACCGGATCGTTAAGTTACTACACTAAAAAGAATACCGTTAGGCCAAGTCATTAAAACAGCAAGGAATGAGAATTAGTACTGAAAGTCACATGTCGGTACAGTTTTATACGAGACCCACCTTAGTTTTGTGCTTTGTGCAAAATGTGTGAAGGATTTGTTTTTTCTCAAATTTTTTTTTTTTTTATAAAATGGCTTAGATTTGAATCTCACAGTGTAGGGTACAGCCTGGATCACTTGAGAATAGTTTGCACTGCAGATGTTAATCACCAGGTCTCAGTGTACCGGACTGAAAATCAATTCATTACAATCATCTAAGTATCCCAACCTCACCTGATCGTAACTGATTTGAATCTGGAGTGTAACAGCAGGAAATCAGCAAAAACTGTTGGATGGTAACTCTCCAGGTTCACGGTTAGGCCATGATTTCAATTGCAGGAAGAACTCTCATCACCCTGAGAGGGCAATCATTTTCAATAGATTTAACTCCAGGTCCTATTATCTACGCAGGTTTTTGGAATCGTCAGCCACTAATATTTAAAACATACAGAGAAAGAGGCTACAGTAAAGTGCCTAAGCCTATGTTTAAGTGTATGTGTGTACAGTATGTGTATCTATGTACATTTGTGTGTATGTGTATATATATATATATATATATATATATATATATATATATATATATATATAAATAGATAGATAGATATCTTTTTCAATCAAGCCAAATTTTATTTGATTTGTTGATTAGTGCTTGCACGTGTGCATACTATTTCTTTTTCTCTTCTCTTTAGAGATCGACCGATAATCGGTTAGACCGATATAGCAGTTTTCCATAATCGGATATCGGGTTTGCAAATGGCGCCATCTTGTGGGCATTTTGAGAATCGCATGCATGACCATAATTGCAGGTCAAGTAAGGTAAAGTATGCCTGCTTTATAACAGCCATTAATGTACAAATTAGATGTCTTATATAAACGCTTGATATGTAGTTTAAGCAGCTTGGCGCTAAGAAATAGAGACAAACTCATGGAGGCACGTAATCCGTTTATCTCATTGAAGCTTTTATTGAAAAAAAGAGACTTTAGTTACAGCACACTTTATTTTATTTTTGCACTCTTTCAGACCCCTCTATTTATTGGTGTATAAATAGGCCTAAGAGTTTTGTTTTGTAATCAAGGAGGAAGTAAAATTGGCAAAACTGTTATAAATAAAACTATTTGTTCAGCTCAGTGTTATGAATGTGTCAAAAACAGAAATAAAACAATAAATAAATATCGGTTCTGCATATCGATTATCAGGCAAATAATCGTATCATATCGGTTATTTAAAAAAATCAATATCGCTACTTCTTTTTCTTAATTTACTTTTGATGTGAATTTTTCTCCTGCTTTTTGTGCATTCTCTCTCTCTCTCTCTCTGCTTTCTTCCCCTTTTGTACTTTTTTCTTTCCTTCCTTCCCTCTCTTAATGGCTTCAAAGGTCATAACCCACCCAACCCTTGTCGTTATATGTTGTAAAATATGAGTACAATATTCTGTAATGCAGGAAGCATGAGATGTATAACCCTGATACATTCTACTGAAGGTGAAATGTTCAGTCATAAGGAACAGCAATGTTGTGTGATCATCATTGCAATCAGTTACACTGAAAAGAGAACAGAGAACCTCTGTAGACAACGGACTGATGTCACCATCTAGTGGATGGGTTTGATAATACCCCCTGTCTAAAATCTACCAGAAAAACCTCTGGCTATCTTTACGGCAACAGTAGACACCGTTTCCTTAAGTGACTCGGGTTTAAATTCCTTCCACAATGCTGACACAACAATGGTAAAGGGAAAAACAAGAACAACTATAAGTACAGAAAGTGGGTCTCTTCTTATACTGTAACTATTGTCTTGCACTTATTTTTAAGCCAGTTAGTGGAACGTAGTTGTGTAACACTTTAGACAGGGCTTGGAATGGATTCTGCGTCACAGATTCGGATCACTACGGGTGAAGGAGTCATCCCTTAAACACAAAAGATACATACTCCGGTCTAGAAAATCTGATTATTAAGAGAGAAAGCATGCTGTTATAAGAACATCAGTAGGCAGGGCAGCATACATGATAAACCCTGAAGATCACTTTCCAATAAGAGCAGGTCTCAAAGTGTCTACTTACACTTTTTATTCTTTTACAGTTGTGCTTAAAATTGTGGAATATCTGTAAAAAACTAATAAATAAATACTTTTCTACTTTAAAAATACTTTTTCAGACTCAAGAATTCAACAGCCAAACGGTATAAATAGTTTTATTCACTTTTATAGAGCGGAATAAAATTGACATTTAGCTATTTTGTCTCAATATAATAACCATCAAAAAAAAAGTATCTATTGAACAATATACTTACTTTATCCAAAATATATTTGATCATTGGAATGTAGAAAGAAATTGTCACACATAAGGACACAAGAAGGCACAGGTATGTATACAAAATAAATGATAGTCTTATTGCAGTTGATCTTAAAGCATCAATCAGGAATTGTTAAAACACTAGTAGAGCTGAACCATGATCAGGTCGGACTGATAAACATGGACATAGTGTTCTATAGCAGTGATGTCATAGTACCATAACATGGGCTGAGAGTTGCAATATTAGTACACTATATAGTTAGGAAAATATTTATTTTAATACAGCAGAGATGAGTTAAAAATCTCTTTAAAACTCTTGAAGACAGCAGCCAAGACAATAAATAACAATGAACAGTTAATGCGATAATATCTTATAGCACGAATGAAATCACGTAACAACTGGGGAAATTCCATCGTGTACATTTTGGGCAGGTTTGAAGTTACTGAACTAATTCTAATCTTCAGCTGACGAGGAGTACAACCTATAGCTGGGTCAGGCAAAGGTCAGATGATAGAAGATCCAGTGTTAATGGTGTGAAGCGGCAACAAATATCATACTCATTTCATCATGAAGTACAATAATCAAAAACACACACACACACACACACACACACACTTTCCAAAATGATATTTTTTGGGGTGGAGGGAGGTGGGGTGCTGATTCTGTGACACCACTGTAATATTAAAAAACAACCCAAACACCAGTCAAATGTAGTTCAGTGTTGGGTTTTTTTTTAAAAAAAAAAACAAAACAAAACAAACAAACAAACAAAAAAAACACATATAATCATCCAGTGATCAATAAAATGCTACAACGAATACAAACAAATTTTTTCATCTGTCTATTACTGAATATGTGCTTTGTAGAACAATAAAACAAACACACTAACGAATAATTCCACCATAAAGTTGTTAATCCTTCATGTCACCACTTTATGAATAGTGAAGGGGGAGAAAAAAAAAAAAAAAAAAACAAAAAAAAAAAAAAAACCCTTCCTTGGTTTCAACTTCAGACTCGACAGATATTAGTCCAGAGCAACAGATGTCCTACTTCACTCATTTTACACTTTCACCTGTCTGAAAAAGCTCAACCAAATCAAACTATAAAGCCTGAATGTGAAACCATAGAGTATAATCTGTGTCTATAACAAAAAAAAAAAGTTATCAATTTGGAAGGTTTTGGTTCGTAGGAAGCTCATCTCATCAAAACATTGTATTGCAATGTTGTGTAGATAGTAGGTTCGGTTATCTTCCACGTCATAGTGTCATAGTGAAGAACTTCTTCCTCCCTAAACCTTGGAGTTCATTGCCAACAGGATGCTGGGTTTTTCGTCGATGATGCGGACCAGCAGATTATCGATGTATTCTTCCAGCTCAACAATCTTCTCATCCTTTTTGGATAGCTCAGTTTGCTGCTTCACCACCAGGGTGATCAACTCTTCCTGAGTGAGCTGGGTGTATGGTCCGCTCTCTACGGGCTGGAGAAAGGACGATACGCATGAGATCATATAAGAAATGGGATAAGGTTTGAGTGCTTAACGTAAGCAATAAACATTAACAGGAAGCAGATACACTGGGGCCCGGCTTTTCATACGCGATTTATGGAGTCGGATTTGGATTGTTGACGATTTGACAAAGATCTTGTATTTTTCCATTCTTCCAAATTGCTGTCGTACTCGTTGCCAACACGAGTCCGTAAACTCGTGAATTATTAAGGACAGGCTTGTTCAGCATGAATTAGATTAGCGCATTCATTTAGAAACCTTCTCTGTAAGTGAAACCTGTTCTAGCTGTGGCTGTTCCATTCCTTCATGAGGAACATCATTGAAAGACACAATAATAATAAGCACATAGACCATTTAAAAATCCAGTCGTTGATTTGGCTATGCAGTATATGCAGCCAATGAGCCAAATTAACCTGTTTGGAATCATCACAATTAACAGATCTAGCATAAATCGTCTTTGTTATGCAACCATATGAAGAACAGGGCCCAAGTATGTCTGCAAATTTATTTATATAATTAAAGGGGGGGGGGGGGGGGGGGTTCATACAAATAAGCACACCTTTGATTTTTCAGCCACTTCGCGGATGGTTTGAATCTTCAAATCTTTTCCCATGGAAATACTACCAGGAGACTGACTTTCATAGGGACTCAAAGGTTTCACTGGGTGTGGTCTAAGAAAAAAAACAGAAGTGGACTTTAGTGATGAAAATATCAAGAACTACCCAATAATTCCATATATGTAGAAAAAAGATACATATATAAATACATATACAAATATGTCAGAGTGCAGCTTGGAATCATTACTTTAAACATTTAAGTTAGTGTAAACAAAAACATGAACAAAAACAGAGTCGAATTACAGTTCAATACAAGAGGTAGCCAAGGAAAGTAATCTGAGGAAGAGCAAAAACACAAGAAAGGAGTTAGTTCTCCCACCATTAAGAGACTAACATGGAACAATCAAGCCCACCAAATTTGCCCGAGAGATTCAAACACAAAGTTCTCGTTCAAATCAGAGATTTATTATATTGTTAATATTATACAGACACCACGTATCCATGTGTAGATCAGATGCAGGATATGGGCAACCAAAAGATCCATCAACCCAACAGCATTCGGAATAAATGTAGTTTTTGGACACATTAAGACTAGTCCTGGAATGAATGCGTATTCTGAACCAGGCTTAGTTGAGTTCTTAGAAACCAATCTTTAGTGTCAAACCGACTGGATAAGCCTGTTGCTTCTTGCTGGACAAGCTGCAATCAGGATAGCCACAAAAAGACAGAAGAAACGTATGAAGAGAGAGAGACACCTCGGAAATAAGAAGGCCAAGGGGATTCCAAAGTTTAGTAGTAGTTGCTTTTTAAAAGGAAGAGTGGTGTTGGGGAGTTGTAGGTTATTCTCACCTGCGAGAGGTCAATACCCCACCACTTCCACTGCTATGTGATGTGCCTGACTGAACCTCAGAGGGTGAAATCCAGGCACAGAGTGTGCTTTTGCCCCCAGACGCACTTCCAGACAGGAGTTCTGGAAAAGCTGAAGACAATGAGGTGGCTGTTGTAGTTTCACCACCCTTTGGGCCAGCAAGACTAGAAACAGTTATTTCAACATCATCAGCCTCTTGAAGGAATGGATCTTTTATTACAGGCTTCTCAGGGGGCTTAGGTGCTAGCTTTTTCTTTTGAGAGTATACCTTCTGGGGGGAAGGGCTCGAGTTATGCGATTTTTTCATATCCGTTTCATCTTTAGAGCCCACAGATTCAAAAAACATATTTGCGTCATCTTTGGGTACAAAGAATGGATCCATTTCATTTGTAGATGCAACAGATCCAAAGATGTTATCAAAGTCATCGGAGGATAATCTCGGATCTTCAAGCTTTTTTCCTTTCTTCAGACCACCAGTGAAAAAGTCATCTTGATCCATGGTCTGTTGTGGTAACGCCCACGGATCTTGAGAGATTAACTCGGCACTCGGGAAAGGGTCAACTTCAGTCATTTGTTTCTCGAGAGCACTTGTGACATTTGTAAAGGGTTGTTCTTTTGCCACATTAACAGTTTTATCGGTATTATTTACAGGGATAAGCTTTCCTTCTTCAAAGGCTACATCCTCCCACAAACTCTTAGTCGTCACAGAACCTGTGTTTTTTCTTTCTGCTTGAGAACTTGCTGAGGATGTAAAAGCGAGCATACTTCGCTCGGGTTGAACCTGTCGGACAGGTTCTTTACTTGGAGCTGCTTGCCTAGGTTTGGCTAGAGGCAACCCTGTAGTATCAGCATCACAGCTTTGATCTGCTGGTGAAGTTGACTTTTTTGCACTCCTGGCTGTTGGTGTTGGTTTTTCCTTTTTTGGCATGGAGATGTGATCAAGTGTGAGGTCAGGAATGGGGCTTAAAGTTCCCTTTACATTCATCTGTGCGTCTTCTGGACTCTGGACCAATGCTCCTGGGTTTCTTTCCAAACCTGTTTTGGTCTTTTCACCATGTACAGAATATAATCGTTCGTGGGTACGGCCTTGCTCAGAATTAACCTCAAGGTGCTGCTTTGATGTTGCCAAATTAGCTGGTTTCGGTGGAATTAGAGGCGGCTTAGGCTCCATTGCCTTTGTGGAGGCAGAGGACACCACCTGATGATCTCTGGGATGCTGGTCGAGGATTGATGTATTCCTTTCCTGTAAAATTGAAGATTTATTTGAGAAGGGCTCACCAGGACCATCTACGCTCATTTCTTTTTTACCGTCTTGAAAAGTCATCTTTCTCTGGTTCACTTCAGCAATGACGTGTTCCCAACGGGTGTTGGTCATCACACCATGTCTCTTCTTGGGAAAAAGAGATTCATAGTCAGGAAGAGGAAGTGAAGGTCGTTCAATCTTCTCGGAGGTTGGCGAATTAACCTGTACTCCATTTTTTGGATGGTACTTTTCATTTTTGAACGGATCCCCAGGATCCCCAGGATAGCCAGGCGACTGTGGGGCTCTGTGCTTTTTCTCAGACAAGCTATTGGTGTTTTCCGTGCTGCCTGTTGACGAGTCTGAAAAGGTTCTCTGAGGTTTAGGAGGTGCCATAGAAGAGTGGAGGTTAGAAAACATATCGAAAGACTCAAAAGGATCACTAGAAGATGATGCTTCAGGGGGAAAAATAGAAGTAGGAACAGAGTTCTGGATGTCTGAGGGGACAGGGGATTCAAGGGAATCAGTATTATCTGTTTCAGTCTTCTGACTGAGAGTCAATCTGCCAAAGAGCAAGAACAAAAAACAACAATTTCAGTCCTTGATCTCTAGTAAACCTTTGCTGCTAAACCCAAAATTAAACCAATATATTAACTCGCACAACACTAAATCAGTGTTGTCACAAGGCCTATTTAATCTAATTCATGCCTTATCATTTCAGCTGCAATGTTTCTAGACAGAAATGAAAACACTGCACATATTAAAAAGTACTGTAACATTCCAGTCTGAAGCTCCACAGTAATTCATTCAACTGGTTGTTTACTGCTCCGGCATGTATGTGCATTGACGATCATTAGAACATACAGTCAGGCACCTCAATCATAATAGCCATCAAGTAGTTCTGGGAGATTTTAATCATATTCAATGAATTACCTGGGCCCATAGAGGACCATCAAAAGAATACAGCTTTGATAATGAATGTCTAAACACAAGCAAAATGTCGTTAATTGGAATAAGAAGGTTTAACCAAAAGATCAATAAAAAACATACAGGGGAGTTTGTTCATGAACTACCTAGCCGATAAAAAGCAGTTCCGGCAAATCTGTAGCTGAATTATTCATTTTAATGACCACAATGTACTAGAACAGCAAAATTACTCACCAATTAGAGAATTCTGTATTTAAACACATTCTTATATTGTGAAAGCTGAGAAGTTTTCCAGACAAAACAAGTACAGCTTTAGAAATTCCAAGTCTCACAACGTGTTCGGTAGTCACGCAGCCTGCGAGTACACAGTCACATTACCCATCCACAACCTGTTCTTCTCCATACCTAAGCACCTCAGCTGACCCACCAGGCTACATTCCCTCACAATTGACCAATCAGAGCATCCCTACCAAACTAGTCCTATAGACTTGACTCAAGCCAGATGGGAAGAGAAATTCTTCTTTACTTTGTACCCAGGACCAGGTTTTGGTGGGGGGGTTAGCTAGGAGTAGTCAAGGCAACAAAAATTAAAAAATCGGAAACTACTGTAGGACAAAATATATTAGTACTAGAGACGTCAATACAAAAAAAACAAAACGGGTTATTAAGTCAAGGTTCAAATTCAGAAGCCAAATAACATGGATTCTAGAGAGAATGCTAGAGCGCAGCAAGAGAGGCGAGAAGGACACATGGAAGTCAAGACTCAAATGCCTTTCAATTAGCTACAGGAGAAGAAAATTAGCATGCCTTAGCCATGAAGTTCCTGTACCTCCACTGGAAATTCATGACACAAAACATCTGTTCTGAATAGACTGAAGCTAAATAATAGTAACCAAAGTCTGAAGTGGAAACATGCACTGAGGTAAGCAATGATATTCCATATCTTACATGAGAATAATTGATATGGAATTTTTTTTTTTGGAGGTAAACTCTAAAAACACTTGTACACTAGATTAGCTCCAACCTAAATTTGCACCTAGAAGTAATCTTAACATTAAACTTTTTTTTTTTTTTAAATACTGTGGGTTATTTTGAACATGTGTGTGTTAATAATCTGAAGACCCAGGAAAGGGGCTTTGTCCACATTTATAGAGTTCTAGACTCGCCTCTGATTGCGTCTGATATAATAAATACCTGGCAGTCTGGAACATTGGTGAGATTTCAATGATCATGACACGACACTGTACTGAAATTAGAGCACCAAATAAAACGATCAACTAGAATGGCATTTTTCTCCATCGTAAGACAATCGATCAACATTTAGAAGAAGCAGCCTTGTTGACTGTCTGGATTTGTCCCACATTTTCAAAAGGGACGCAACTAGCTACCCACAGTAAACCGAACAAAGGAAGATTTCCTGGGTGCTAGGAGAAAAGGATTTTCTGGGTGCCACCACATTAAGAAAGCTAACCTGCCGTTAAGGATTCTTTACCATATTAAAATGCTGTTTCGAGCTCTTTTAATTCGCAGAAATGGTTCTGCCTGTCTGTTATTCATGTTCAAATAATGTGCCAGAACACAAACTGGTTTTCCAAACCATTAACGTATGAAATGTGTCATGATGTTTGTCTCCAGTGACTGAGATCGAGACATATTCAAAAACGTAGGGGTTGAAGTAGTTTTTCTAAAAGATGACAACGTTCTTCATAGGAGGTCAAGTAGACAAGCTGGAGGAATAAAATGACATGCGTCTTTACTGAGATAGAGCGTCTTATTCAGGCTGCTGACTTGAATGGTAGACAGCTCAGCTTACCTTTTATTATGCATCCATGGGGTCCAGCTTGAAGAAAAATATCCTGCACATTGTTAAGTCTACATTTAAGAAAGAGGTCTCGGCAATCTCAATGTAGTGTGTATTGTTGTGCTCTTTGCACATTTGTAAGGTGCTCTGAAGAACATGCCAAATTACTAAGACGTAGGCAACTAATGATATTTATAAAAAAAATAAATAAATAAAAAATAAAAAAAAAAACACAAACAAAAACCCTCACCTGGGCTTGACTGCTGAAACCTTGGCTGTACGAGCTGGAAAGCCGCTGGTGGGTGGTATTGGAGTAAATGCAGTTCGCACCTCTTTCTGCGAGTCTGCTGATTTCTCCTGTGGATCTGGGTTGTCTGAGCCGAGCGGAATCTCCTCAAATGGGTTTATTGAAGCTGGTACGTCCGGTTGTTTAGGACTCTCCACAGCAGGGGCTATTTGCTCTTCTTTCTTCCGCCCTAAGCCGAAAAGAGAAGTGAGCCTGTCAGTCACTCTGGACTCCTCTTGGCGTTTCTGCTCCTCTGCTTTCCTTGCCTCCTCTTCACGCCTTTTTCGTTGCTGCTCCTCATCCTCCTGCCGCTTCCTCTCTCGTTCCTGCTGCATCTTTCTTTCGTCTTCCTCCAGTTTTCTCCTTCTCTCCTCTTGCTCTTGCTGCTTCTTCCGCTCCTGCTCATCCAAAAGCTCCTGCAGGCGTCCTTCTGCCTTCTTGTGCTTCTTCTCTTCGTCCTCTTGGGGGCGATGTTGGACTTGGAATTCCCTCTCCGCCAAGTCAGGCTTGTAACTCGGAATACTGAGGCCTTTGAAGGAGTCAGTGGAGCCAGCAGACGCGTTTCGTTCGTGGTATTTCCGCAGGTCTTCGACGGAACCCTTCGCAGAGCCGCTCAGGCTGAGGGAGGAACCAGAATCCGGCTTGGACTCCTGGTCCTCAGCGTACACGTGACTGCCATTGATGCACAGGTTGCTCTCAGGAGTGCTCTGTTTGGAGCGATTCAGCAGGGTGAAAGGGCCTAGGGATATTTTGCTGTCAGTGCTACCGTTTCTCTTGTGGCCCAGAAACTTGAACTTGTTTTTACCTGTGGGAGAAAAATGGAAAAATTTTAACTAATGCAACACCCTTATCTTATTTAATATTTATACATCAATACAAATACTATGAACCTTCATCATCATGTACCAAGGGGGCACACATACACAAAAAAAAAATACATTTTTATCTTTACCTTCAGCAGATTCTTCATTCAGGCCTGAGGATCGGCTGCTGGTCAGCGAGCTGTTCTTCTCAGGCAGGGTACCGAGGGTGGACATGGATTGGGACACGCCTCTGTGGAGATTTGTCTTCGATCCAAAAAGAGACTTAAATTTAGAGGACTTCTTCAGTTTGGGAGAGTCTGTGCTTCCCTCTTCTTCCCCCTCGCTGTCCGTCAGGACCTGACCAACTGTGGCAGGAACAATAGCGGAAGCGGAGTCAGCGTGTCCGTCCTTCTTCTTGCCCCGAACCTTGTCTTTGAGCTTGGAGATACGGGACCGAGGCTTGTCTGGCATGGAGAGATCGAACATGCTGGCTGTCATGTTGTTCCGCATGAACTGGATGTCCAGGAGAACCTCACCTCTCTCCTTGTCTGCCTTACTGTTCTTATCCAGCAGCTTGTACCAACTGAAAACAGACAAAGTTCTTAAAGTTAAATTCAGTATGCAAGGTTTTAAATATCACCGTTTTTAGTGTATTTGGTGCTGATGGAAGTCTCTGCCTGTTCCAACAAATTACAGGTCACGAAAGGCCAGTGGGAGGAAAGGGAGAGAAAAAAAAAAAAAAAAAAAAAAAAAAAGGACAACTTTGTGCTTTGTCAGCACTTGCTTTCTGTTCTCGGCATGGGAATTAGCCTGTATTCAGCTCAACTAGCAGATAGGATTGTTCGGGAGAGGCTGTTCAGAGTAAAATAACATGCCTTTATCCACCCCCACACACACAGCTGTGATAAAACACTTCAACCGTGGGATAACGAGATACAGCGATGCTGACACTCCAGCAAAAAAAATAAAATAAAAATAAAAAATCTCGGCTGGACGTGAAGGAAGGAAACCGATAGGACGTTCGAAGGAACAACCATGTGTGAGCTGTCACAATACCACGAGCCGTCGTATTTACACGCGTTAAGCAGTTTCTTTCTGATATTTCTGAAGTTCATATGGACAGTCCCAGCACTGGAACGATTCAGTACAGAGACAGAGTCACTTACAGAGAAGTCTGTTTCAGGACAGTACGACGATATACATTGTACTGATATGAAGGAGATAATGAAAGGAGTACAGCACAATGGGGTGTGCCGTTTTAGGAAACTCAACTCTGAAGCCCATTTACTCAAACTTTACTAATGTAAAGGTGTCTATTTTCCTATAACGGCACGTCCTGTGGTGTTACATACATACACATATACACGCACACACACACATATACACATATATACACACATACATACATATATACACACATACATACATATATACACACATACATACACATACTAATATATATATATATATATATATATATATATATATATATATATATAAAAATTACAGCAACTTGCCAACTACTGAACTTATCTGAAACTAGAGGGAAGAATAAAAAAAAAAAAACAATGAAAGAATGATACATCATGTTTTATGTTTATAGTTACACTTGTTGTGGAACAATCGTTTCATCCATCACTTACGTTCCACCAGCTATAAAAAGTCATTCTCTCACCAGCCTCTTTCTTTCCTCTCAAACGTAATGACCAAAAAAAAAAAAAAAAAAAAAAACCCAAAAACCTTTAGGTTACCAAGAAACTGAAAATCCCTCCATCTTGAAGATGTGAAATTGTATACGAAGTATGATGCTGAAGCACTCCCAGAACCTTTACTTCGCCCACTTATATTGTGCTCTAAAAGTATGTACTCTTTTTGTGTAGAAAGAGAATGTGCAAGTACTGAGACATATCAACACGTCATGTAACGGAAGACAACGGTGTTGCCTAGTTACGAATTGGGATGCAGCATATGTATGTATTTAGTAGTGAATTGTAACCTTTGGCAGAGGCAGTTGAACACAGATCAGAACCATGACCGAGCGTCTGAGGTCTATACATAATCTGCAGCTGCAACAGATCTACTGGAAACACATACGGCATATTCATAAACTCTTTCTAGACACAAATATGGCAGCACAAACTAATTGGATTTGATCACTTGAAATTGGAGTATGTACACTCAGTGGGAACCAGTTTGAGTGAAGTGGGGTTTTTTTTAGAGAACCAAAAGACAAAAGGAACATGGCCTCAGAGCTAGAAAACCAGAGTTTGCACTGGAGAAGTTACTGTTTGGATTTCAGTAAGGCAGCTCCCACCAAGATAAGCTAGGTGGAGCTTAGCGATCAAATCTGCTTACCAGGCATTCATCTACATGAATGTCAAAAGCCAGAGTAAGAACAGAACCAGCAGAGCGAGCGAGCGAGAAAGAGGGGGTTAACAAGCGCGCCGAAAGTCAGCCGAGTCATAAAAGCATCAGTGCGTGACACACTGTAGCCAGTGGAAACAAGCCACCATCTCACGAGGACATGTTCCTTCCATGAAGGTGAAAGATCTTAATCTTGGCTTTAATGACGAGTGCTCGTTTCAGAATCCTCCACATTCCTCAGGTTTACATCATTGTTACGCAATTCAGCACGAAAAATAAAAACGTATCAGAAATGGCCAGGTTATTTGAGGTAGAGATAAAAGAGCTTATCTCAGATAACTCTACACATGTAACCAACCAACAGAAAATGACCTTGCACAATAGGAGTTACACTCTTGCCAAATAATGTAAGGACAGCACACAGGACCTTGAGGGGTTCCCCCCCCTCTCTTTTTACACTGGAGAATTTGAGATGGAAGAACCCAAATAGCTTTGATTATGGCATCAGGAAATGCTAACCTAGAGCTCAGATTCTTCTGGGGGAAGGCAGAAAAACAGACCATTATTGCAAGCGCCTTATCAGGCTGCTACAACTAAGCCAAGACAAACAGCCAACCTCCATCGAAGGAAATGAAGCCCTGTCAGAGTGCATGCTCGGAACATGATTCTGCTTTGGGAATGAACCAGACATTTCATTTAGAGCCATTCGGGAGAAGGACGGTTTAACCCTAGTCTAATCGGCTAACCGGAACCATGGCTTCATGGTTTCATACGGGTACCGGGTGTCCTCTCCACAAGCAGATCCATGTTTACAGAGAAAACACTCTTGGATCTTCAACTGCCAAACTTGTTCCACCAGTCTTTTCAGCTTGTTCGCTTAACGCTGGTGATCTTGGGTTTCTCAATGAGGGTGTGAAACGATATTTGGCAATATATTTAGTAACACGCATCAACTGCCATGTAACATGGACAGAGCACTATTTAAAGCAGAACAGGATTAGAGATAAGGACAGCAAACATGTTCAAGTTAGAATCTCTTTAAAGCAAGAAAGAGTCAAATAAATTATTCAAAGTGAGAAGGACTTGAGAGTGAAGACGTAACTCTACACCCCTGTGCTTTGGACTTGGTGTACTTGGAGCAAGGTTGAACCTGTACTCAAGAGCATTCTCATTAAAGTATGTACGATCTCTAGCAAATAATATTCTCGCAGATCAACAATAGGGCATACACAAATGTAAATTCGAATGCTTTTGGATCGTTCAAATTTTCATATTGCAGATTATAATAAAATATAAAGAAAGACTCCAGCTTGTTCAATCTTTTCTCTCTCTCCTTCATTGTTAGAAAATAGTTTGTAAATCTGCGTTACATTTTAAAAGGAACTGAAAGTTCAATCAACTGAGTACTTGAAACGACTTCCTTTTGTAAGTGTGTATTATGTAATATTTAACATCTAGAAATTCTTGTCCACGGTGATCGCATGTACTCTACAGACGTGGTACATAAACACTCGTTCGGGAAAATATTGGAATTAGAGCTGCAACAACTAATCGATAATAATCGATTATGAAAATCGTTGTCAACGAATGTCATCAACGATTAGTTAGTCTGCGTGCGGTACGTCTACTCATTACGTTACTTCTGTTCTGAAAACACTGAGTAAATACTAAAGTTGTGTCCCAAATAATATATTATACACTTGCACTATACACTGTGTACGCCATCATCTGGTGCAGTGTTTCCACGGACCCCTAGTGGTCAGTAATGTAATTGCAGGGGGTCCTTGGGAAAGTTTTTAAAATGTTTAAATATTATATTTAAATGTTTAAATATTATTGTATCAAAATATATTCAAATGAGATGTTTTAAAATTAATTTGGTTATTCGCTTGCATTCACAAATATCACGTCAGCTGAGCTGACGATCGTTCATTGATGGATTTATTTAAAATTTTATTTACAAATGAAATGATAATTTGCAAAAACCTATGCGTGGTAGAGAAGGTCAAGTGTCGCATTGATGGATAAAATAAACAAAAGATAATTCAGAGAGTCAAATTAAATGGCACACCAACAATACACTGGTCAAATTGAACAAAATCGACACTTTTTTTGTGTAAACATTTGTGTTTGTGTGAAAGTAGCCATGTTCAATGGTAAACCTTCAGGCCATTCCTTCAGAAGAGACAAAACAAAAGGACATGGTGGAAAGCAAAGCCGATGAGCAGCTAATGCTCCCGTATCAACGTTACAGTAAAGTAGGACAGTAACTCGACACCAGCAAGTGCCAAGATAAAGGAGAAGCAGAATTCAATACTCAGTCTGTGTGTGTGTGTCCGTGTTTGAGAGAGAGAGAGAGA
Organism: Ictalurus punctatus; assembly: GCF_001660625.3. Classification (NCBI taxonomy): domain Eukaryota; kingdom Metazoa; phylum Chordata; class Actinopteri; order Siluriformes; family Ictaluridae; genus Ictalurus; species Ictalurus punctatus. The sequence continues at coordinate 5,876,568 of NC_030420.2, read as the reverse complement.
GAGAGAGAGAAACTGCAAACCAAACCGCACTCTGAACCTTACAATAACGTCCCTCACAAAGATCGCGATAATGATAAAGCATTATGCCTCTACAACAGATAAGGCCTGAGATTATAACTGACGAACAGAAAGCACGACGTAGGTCATTTATGAAACGAACCTGGAACGGGAACCTAAAACGATTTCTTTTGACGCCGAAATTTTGCCCCTGACATTTAACACGGGCGTAACCGTGTGTGGTTCTGAAACGTCAAGCTTGTTTCAAAAGCCAAACTACACCCAAACTGCTCCAGCATAATTGAGTAGGTGTCTACGATTAGACCGCGTGCCACACTATTTTTAAAAATCCACCGTCGCTTAACCGGGGAGTGAACGTCAGGCAGACAGACAAGTCTTTTTTCTCAGGAACATCTGAACAAAACCAGATGAGCTCAGAAGGCAAATTAGGGGAAACGCCTCCCGCTTCTCTGTTTGCATAAACAGAGGCGTACTGGGAGACTTCCAGGTGACAGATGGTGTGATGCGAACAGGATTTATCACTGAGCTGAACTTCTCTATGGCAAGAGGAAGTGAATGCAGGCTTCCAGTACAAGTCTGCTATAGTTTCGACAAATCAATTAACCACAGAGATAGAAAAAAGAAAAAGAAAAAAAAAAAAAGTCCTTTTTTTTTGGTCGCACATCCACAGGGAAATTATACCGTATTCAGACTCTCTTGTGAACGTTAGCAAGAAGGTATTAACGGTTGGCCTATTTCGAATTAGGATTTATGTCTGTGTGTATTATAGTATATGATTAAAAGTTATAAAAAGGTCAAAAATCCAGTCTATGAAGAACCAGGTCCACGAACATCCTCTAACATTCTCGAGTAGTCCCGTGACCCGACACCAAAAATACTCAATGAAGCATGGAAGCCAGTTAGCCAGGGTATGACCGTGGAAACTGTACAAATGGAAAAGTTCAAAATAGCAAACTGAGCTTTTTATTTACTTATTTATTTATTTAACTTCTTAGGCACACACACAGAGAGCGAGAGTATGATTTTCTGTTAATCTCCTCACGTAAATTAAGTAAGAAATAAAACTCCCGAGGGCATGCTGTTATAGAAAAATAATCTATAAAATAAAACTTTTTTTAAAAAAATAAATAAAAAAGCACACCCTGAAGTGGTTCATTTCTCTTATACCAAAGCAATGTGCATCCGATTACAATTTGACACAGAATGACACTGTATTTTTTTTTTATCCATATAAAGTTACTTTTAAAAGCTGTGGAATGTCCAATCAAACAAATTCATCCCAGTCATCATTTACATTATAGCAGCTATAAACAGTTCACATTTACTTTTTTATTTGCTTTACAGTTACCTGGAAAAGGCATGTTACTGTAAAAACTCGACAGTGCAAAGTCAACAATCCTGAAGAATGTCCTGTGGCAGACGACTTAATGTTACAATGTGCTGACACTGGAGACTCCTTCCGTAAATCTCCTTACAGAAAGCGTCACTGGACAAATTTTTAATCCATTTATTATTAGTCATAGATAATATGGAGTGTCGGAAATACAAGTCCCAGTGCATTAGCGGTTACTATAGAAACATGTTAGGTGGATATTACTGCGTTCGTCCTTTTTCCCGGGAAACCAATGAGCGCCGCCATGATGGATTGTATATCCTGTTCCGGTCTCTATAGGAACCCGTAATAAAACTTTAAGAGAGAGCGACTAAATTAATTAAAACAGAAACTTTGAGAGTGTTAATAAAAAATAGAAATGAGCTCAGGGATCAAGCTAGGACATGAACGCCCACCTGATACCAAGTGGCAAAAAATAAATTACCGATGCTGCTAACTTTCTGACTTCTGCTTTAAAAAATGTTTAAAAAAAAAAAAGAATAAAGCCGGCGTGTTTCGTGTACAAAACCTGGTCTGTTTTATTGCTGTACATTTAATTATATGCCTTCGTGCATTTGTAATTTCGTCTGTAAGTTTTTCGCCATCGACTGCTACAGAGAAAACGAAGTAGTTTATAATATCAATGTAGCTGACCTCAGGCCATAGCTTCATGCCATCTACCCATTAAACGTTGATGGATGACGCACTGTAAAAAGACTGTGATTGTGACTTTTTTTTAGCCATTTTCACAAGTTTAACATCAAATTATCAGCAAGGAACATGCGCTAAATTGACTCCAAATATCGGAGACGGGAAATATAAAACAGGTTTAAGCCGGGCGAGACTTCCGCGTTCAGGAATATAAAAAAAAAAAAAAAAAATAAAAAAATAAAAAAAAAAAAAAAAGGTGGATAAACTTGTGAGGTGAATTCCTGCCGGAACTACTGTCACAGCCAATGGACCAATCAGAATTGAGAAAATCAACAGCAACACAATATACGTTAAATACACAAGTTAAATGTAAGGGAGGGAAGAAAAAAAAGAGAAGAAAAAACCTGCTGCCATAGCCAATACATAAAGTACATGTTTATACAGCTTTGAGAAATGTTCTGGGTTGACATGGCCCATCAATCATATTAGCAGAAATTAATCAGGCCTAAAAGATTCAATTTATGAGTAATAGTCAGTATTAAATATGACACTGAGAAAAAGTTAGGATAGAAATATTGGTGTTCTCGGTTTATTTTCCATTCTGCTCTTTTTTGTTTTTGTTTATTTGCCGCGACCTTGACGAGCTCATAGCTTCCAGTTTCATGTGGTGTGCCAGGATGAATGTGTGTGTGTGTGGTTGGTTTGCCTGGAGTGCAAACAGATGATGTCACTGCCTCTGGTGTGCACTTTAACCACTGAGCTTGGAAGCTGGTGTATTTATTGATATTTTTTTTCCCTCCCCCCCCCCTCCCCCTCTATTCTGATTACCTGAAACTCAAATAAGGCTGGGTGCAGCGCTAAGAAGGTGGAGCGATCTCAACAAGCAAATTTAAATGCAACCAGGAAGCCAGTTATCATAAAAAAAAGTCCACAGCCAGCAATGCCTGTCACGCATCATGCGACTGGATCGACAGGGATGGGCCAAGAACAAAAACAGAAGAACCGTGACCAACCCTAACAAAGTATCTGACGATTCCCAACCCTAGACTGGAAGGTAAATGATGTTCCTTGTGGCAAGAAGCAGGTGCGACAAAACAACTTAACATGTTTGGATGTGATCCTACAGAGGACTGTTCTCATTACGAACGACTATGAAAGTCTGCCTTATTACTCAGAGTAACATTTAAATCATGATGAGATTTGAGACTGTTGGGGAGGGAAAAAAAGGCCTGGCCTGTAAATTCCCCGTCCTCAGACTCTTCTAAACAGGCTTGTGATGTTACTGATGAAATTTAAGATCCGGGGATGGATAACTGATAACATGTAGCCTACTGGGCCAGAAAAACTTCCAATGTGCTGGCCAGTCTCGTGTTTTCGGTTGCTTGGAAACCTACCTGACGAGCCTAAAAACTGGTAGTTAACGTCCTATAATAGCGTACGACAAATTAGTTAATGGCATTTCAACAAGACGAAGGGAAACAAAACATAAGAGATCACGCAGCACATCGTGTCAACACCTCGAAGAAAACTATTATAACTATACATATATTATAACTATACAGCCAGACCATGCCTCGGCTGAGGTGCGTTTTTTTCTTCCCCATTTTCTGTTTTCTAGCCCTGGGTAGCTTTGTGTTTTGGTTATCCTATATACTATGATGGCTGAACTCTGCATTAACGCATTTACATTTATTTACATGCATTGACTCAGCAGTGCTGTGCATGTGAGAGTTAAAGGCGTCAGATACACTCTACAACGGCAGCCTGGATTTGAACTTTTAACCTTCTGATGATTCGGTAGCCATGGGCCTTAACTGCTGAACCACGACCGCAGCAGAAAACAATAACTAAACCGGCATCTTAACCATATACAAGTGTGTTCATCAGAACACAAACATTCAAGTAACATTCTTCTAAGTAACAACAGTGCAGCCACTCTCCAAAATTCCCATACACATCTTAATAAAATCAGGTTCAGAGGAATTGGACATGGATCAGCCGTGATGACTGCTGAAACACAGGAATGTGGCCCTCAATAACAACCCAGTATCGTGTGTGTGTGTGTGTGTGTGTGTGTGTGTGTGTGTGTGTGTGTGTGTGTGTGTGTGTGTGTGTGTGTGTGTGTGTGTGTGTGTGGGGTTTCGTTCTGGGCTTCAGGTCACATGTTACACTAAACACGGGAATTGAGCAAACATTAGAAATAAATGAGTCACGCTACAGCAGAATGAGACTAAGTGAGAGCAAATGAATCCTGGTAAATGAAAAGAGCTTTATGTTGGGGTGGGACTACATAAACTAGGGACTATCACTTTGGCCATTTGCAGGTCGACTGTACATCTGTAGTGAGCAAGCACAACAACTGACAGCTCGCACATTAGCTGGACTAGCAAGCGTGGACAAATGATAAATTAATTTGCTGACCCACCGGGCAAATATACACTCCAATGAGCTGCCCAGGCAATGATTTGACAACCTAAAAATATATAGAAAAAGCCTAATAACGTACAGCGGTGTGCGGTATGTGATAATATATGGCGTGCTAGATAGCTAGTTAAGTGCATTAACATAGACGAAGGGAAACTAACAAGTTTATGACTTTTCAGTCTCTCCAGGATTTTGCGATCGCTGACATTAATGCAAACTCAAGGAAACGCCGCAATATTCGGAGGAGCGTGCAACTTTTCACAATTTCCGCAGATTTCCCACAGATTTGGGCTAAGTCACATCGTGTGACGTCATCACAACGCATTCAGCCAAAGCACGTCGTGTTTCTGTTCTCTCGCCAAAAGAGGCACCGAGTCGGTGGCCAACGTTTCGGCTACGAGAAGTGGTGTTCAACACGTACAAGATACGAATCGAGTCTCACTAGCGTCTTTATCTCAGATCAGATCACATCTTGGTCTTGGTTTGTGTAGTTCAGCGGGTGGTAGGATTTGGAAGAAGTAGAATAAGCTATAGCTACAGCATCAAGGAGTGTTAAACCACCATGAGTAGCTACATATCAAATCAACTTCTGTAAAATAAACAAACAAACAAATAAATAAATAAATAAATAGGAATTCAACAACTAGTTGGCCCCCCCATTTTCCTTGTGGTCAAATCTACTGCGGAAAAAAAAAGAAAAGAAAAAAAAAAGACAAAAAACAGACCAAAAACAATAACCTGGACATGCAATCTGCTTTTGTCTGGGCTAATGATTTGTCCACCCTTGACCAGGGTTTCCCAACTGTCCCTACAGTGTTCCAAGTTTTCCTTACTGAAGGCACACCTCGTACAGGCGTTGGGCTAATTATTTATCCTTTAACAAATTAGACTGGACATGGAAGTAGACAAAACTACAGACTGTGCTCATTCCCTATGATTGATCTGGTCAGGATTTTCAGAACAGAGATTCGGGCTTGAACTCTGGTCTTGGGAAATCAACTGGGCTGGATCACCAGCAGAACAAGACGAAAAGCCCCTGTTAGAGTATATTACACATCCAAGCACCGAAACCTCACATGGAAACTCTTACACATGGTAATAAAGTGGTACATCATCAGAACTTGACCATGAGAGTTGGACTGGTTAATACACCGATCGATGAGGTCATTAAACTTGCATATGAACAAGTAGTAAGTTAGTGCTTTAAGGAAGCAAAGTAAGGTTCTTAAGAGTGATGCGAGGAGAACCTTTTCCAGTCCCACAAAGAACCCTACTGGGTTTCTTAAAGCTCTAACTAATGGGTTGTTGTTGTTTTGTTTTTTTTTAAATTTAGAGAACTTCTGATAACTTCTGGTTCCTTGTGGCCCTACCGTGAAGAACCTTTTCAGCTTTCTTTAAAGCACCAGTGCCACAAGGAACCAAAAGTTATCAGAAGTTCTCTAAATAAATACATTTCAAAAACCCCTTCGTTAGTGCTTTAAGGAACCAAAGTAAGGTTCTTAAAAGTGATGCCAGGAGAACCTTTTCCAGTCCCACAAAAGAACCATACAGGGTTCACTTTAACCTGTTAAAGAGCCAATCAATTGGTCTGAAGAACCTATAACGAAGAATAAAGAACGTCTTTAATCTCCAAAGAACCAGATAGCCCAACTCAAGAACCCTATACAGGGAAAACGGTTCTTTGTGGAAGACATGGTGCTGTAAAGAACCATTGAAGAACCTTTATCTCTTGGCATGTTTGTGTTGTGGTGGTAGGAAAGAAATTCTTTCAGTTAAGTTATTTCATTATCTTCGTCTAAACGAAACGAAAACATGTAAGTCCATAAAGACATTTTAAAACGTTTTGTTCAACTTTTTACTGTTTTTCCAGAACATTTCTCCAGCTGGTTTCTAGTATAGTCCAATGAAAGAACACTGAAGGTTATCTACAACTGATCTGGGATTAAATGGGGTTTGGTTTAAAAGTTATTTACACTATGAGAAAGGAATATGGAGAGTTTTTCCTCCTTGACTCAGCGTGACACAGAGTTGATCCTAAACTTACTCGGTCTTTTTGCGGGCCTTGTCGTCTTGTAGGTCCAGCAGGTTGATGACGGCCTGGCCCAGCAGCTTGTCCATGCCCACCAGGGCGCGGTGCATGACTACGATGTACAGGGTGCAGCGCTCGGCGTTCCCGCGGTGGAAGAGCGGGAGATCGAAGGTGGCTTCTTCCTTCCATACAGGCTCCACGCACTTCTCCACCACCGCGGTGGAAAACTTGTCCTTGGCCACCTGCATGATCGCGTACGCGTCATTCGTGCCATTTTTGCCTTTGACCCGCAGGTTGCGCGCCTGAAGGACCGTCACCTGGACGCTGGTCGGGTACCACTGCTGGCTCTGCTCGGCTAGAGACATCCTCCACCGAAATAATCAAAGTAACACCTTCTAAACAGCGTGTACGCTAAAACACATAGTTAGCTTAGCTAACCACTTAACGGGTATTGATAAATATATCCAATATATTGTACAACATACAATATATCCGAGACGCCACGGTTTTCCGGCTTTCCCTCGTACTTCCAACAGAAGCCTTTGTTTTGGTAACGCGTCCTCATAAACTTGTTCCATGGCTCGTGCGGCGGTTGCTATATGCCCATACACGCCCACAAGCCACGCCCACAAGCCACGCCCCCAGCAAACATGGACGTTATTTTAATCCCACCTTTCTGAGTCGTTTTGTAGTTCAGTACAAACTGGGCCAGTTCCACTGCCTGAAAAATCTTCTAAACTGTCGTTTATAAGTCCGTCGAAAACTTTTTCTCGCGCCCGTACGACGTCGTGAGGACAGTCGTTAGCACAAATGCTAATAACCATCGAATCTACTTGCAGTGCTGGGAGTCGATTCCCAAAAGAGTCGATTCTCACCTTCCAAGGAATTGTGAACCAAGAGTCGATTCCACTGTGAAACTGATTCGGTTCAAGACAGTGGAATCGTTTACATATTACTGTACAAAGACTGGCTTAATAAAAGGTTGCCAATATAGAAAAGCTAGGATTTTTAGTCTGCCTACTAACTCTATCTAATTAAATGATCATAAATGTTTAATAAATATGTCAGGATCCCTTTATATTCGTAATATCATATTATATTATACAATGTTTGTTTTACAAGATTATCCCCCTGGTGTCCTGTCTTTGTGTTATTGAATTCGCAAAAAAAAAAAAAAAAAAAAAAAAAGATACATGGAATCGAATCAAGAATCGACTCACGTTTCTGGGGGAAATCATTCCTGGTTGCTGGATGTAATATTGCCACAACGTGACTTGGAATCCAATCCGAGAGCAGATCAGATAATACTAGCCAATCCTGGGCCGGAATGCAGGGTATTGTTAGCCAATTGTAGCGCACGAGGCAGGGTTTGAGAACAGGTATGAAAGAAATAACGCGTTGCTATGTATGGGTGATGACTCCATGGTGAGTTACGGAAAGGCTTAACGCTCCCAAGGATGACTTCAACCTAGGTGAATCACAGCCTCAATAAGATTAGAAATAGTTTAGAAATAGTTTCTAAACATAGCTACACTCTGTAGATAAATATGAGTTGGTTGTTCCACCCTGCTTAAAGAAAAACCCAATAGAAACCATCACAGAAATTCTCATGGTCATCAGCTAACCATTACCTTTATTGGTCCTTAATGGTTTCCACTAAACATAACATGCCACCAACAGAAGGCAACAAATTACCATATCATTATCATAAAGTTATTTCCTGAAGGTCAGGTTATACATCCTAAATCTCAACCTGCCTAACTGCATTGTAAGATGACAAGCTATCTTATACATAAATTTCCACCTAGACCTACTGTACAGTTTATATATTGTTTGCTTCTTGTTGTTGTTTTGTTTAACTCTCAAATTATCTACTATCACAGGTGATTTCTGAGTATGCATCATCGTAGTGTTTTCACAGTGTGAAATACAAATAAGCATACAGTATGAGGGTGAGTCAAATGAAAACCTTCATATTCAAATTTGCTTTGTTTATTGCAAATAGGCATCACAAAAGTGTATCAGGTTTAAGGTAACAGTAAAACTGGCAATAGAGAACAATCGACCAGTAGTACAGTTTTCCTTTCGCAACTGCAAGTTTAATATACCATTTGTGCAATGCCTCAGATTGATTTTTCCCTCTTTTCTCAGCTTGAAAATGGCTTGCCTTTCTCCCATAGACAGCTCTCTGAGCTTCATGTTGGCTTATCCTTTTTAACAGCAAATTCAGTCTCCACAGGTGAAACGGAAGGCTAAAACCAAGAGTAGATGTTCAGAGCTATTTATTGTTTAAACAATCAATCTAACAGGACACACTTGGGTAACAAGAAACCCCTACACAATTGTTTAACACATCTAGACATAAATATCAGGAAATAAAAGCTCAATCTTTTGATCTCAAACCCAAATGTCTTTGACATTATTTAACGCAAACAAATAAATTGGCCTTGCCGTTCCAGTAGTTTAGGAGGGGACTGTACAGTATGTCACACTTTTAAGGTTTTCATTTGAATCACCCTCGCACTATAGCCTAGTAAAAAAAAAAAAAAAAAAACTGCAATGATGAAATAAAATTATACAAATGAAGTGTGGCGCGATTGGCAGATCATGCACCGCTGGTTGAATGCAAACTGTCTATCTTAATTCAGAGGTTTCTATCTGTGGTATACATTTTCACGTCTTAATAGGCCCAATAATGAAAAGAAACCACCAAGTCATTTAAAAAAGTCTTTATTTTGCATCAGAAATTTTTATAAGGCACAAACAGCAAATATTTTACTGGAACTGAAAAGGAATTTTCATATTGATGCAAAGTGACATATAAATACACACGAAACATGAAATATCCCTTTAAAAACTCGAGATGACAGTAGAAACAATCATTGTTAGATAAATACCCTACTGAATTTTTACTGACCAAAAACTTCATGCATAGGGACAGGAAAAAAATTTTTTTTTAAAAATCACATGGCTTGTTAAACCATAGCGCACAAACAAGTCCATACATCATTTCAAAACAATTTCATAATTGTATAATTAGCTTTACACACCTTTAAACATCAGACTTCCATTCAACTTCAATTTGGACACCATGGAACTAATGCAGTCGTTCGGTGATTTAAAAAAAAAAAAAAAAAAATCTCAGTAAGTCATGTCTGTTTTTAAAAGGATTATTCACCCTTTACACACCATCATGTCACTAATAAAACTCACTGGAGTCCAACATGCAATAAAACAAAACCACATCTTATTTGTGACTTACGCTATAATAAATATTGCTATTACAAAACTTTTAATAACTGCTTGCCAAATTTGTGACACTTTTGGGAAATTTGTGATGTCTGAAGAGAGAAAACTTGCTGTAACAAATACTGTAACAAGATGTTTAAAGAAGCTTCTTTGGTGTCAATCATCCCTGAAAACGTGTTAAAAGTAGAGCTGGCGAATTTTACTTGAAGACAGATTCAAGATATGAAGTGAAAAACAAGCAAACAAACAATCTAACTAACTAACTAAAAATGGCACCCTGTCGATAAGATGACATTGCATATGATGTTATAAATAAGAACAGCTACTTCTTAGCATAAGGCAGTACTTGAATGATAGAAATGATTGTCTTGTGACTAACACTGTTTTCCCCCTTTGAGACCAGGGGTACTATTTCTTTTCTTTTTTTTTTTTAAACGTTGGCTTCGGTTGGTTCTAAGTGCTCTCATTTAGACAGTACTATACACTACGTTACACTGCTACATGGTATTGCTTGATGGCTGTTTGAATTTGAAGTGACTAGGGAGGGAACTAGGGAGATTTTAGCAGTGAACAAAATGTCAGTACAACAGAAAGAAAGAAAAATCAGTGAGGACTACAAGAAAGAAAAGAAAAAAGAAAAAGAATAGAAAAATACCCTGAATCTGCTAATACATTGTTTGTGCTTCATTTAGGTGTAAGTAAGGGTGGACTTTTTCCAAGTGCTACGGGAAAACCATGTTAGACATGATTGTATTAAAAAAAAAATATTCTTCTCCACCTATATTTCTTTCTATACAACAATAATGAAATCACTATTTATAGCCTTTATCACTTGGTGGTATGTTTGGTTTGGCAGTGCATTTGATAAATGGCATGAGTGATCCGCTAGAGGGCAGTCTAGACCTGTGTTTTTCATTAGAATCTTGGCCTTTGACACAGAAGAGGGACAGTAATAACACACAGACTTGAGTTATTTCCTGCATTTGCAGAAAAAGACCAGCATCCCCCAGTGCCAATACGTATTCCACAAATAAAGCATGGAGAGGAAGCGAACTCACTGCAAGTCCTTAATACTGGGACGATTAGGTAAGGCCAAGAGGTATTTATCAGTGCTGGAAAGGGAATAGAGCTAAATACTTACTGTAAGAGTCAATTAATACATCCATACATTCTTACATACATACATACATACATACATACATACATTCTGACATATACATCTCTCATGATCACATGTGCACGTTCACCAAATAACCAGCAGACACAAAGCACGACAAACACATTAAGTATATATATAAAAAAAAAGGTTGAACAAGCGAACAAATGCAAAATGAACTCGGAATGCAGTTTGTGGTCCATTTCCACCGGTATGCATAGATCAAAATGGATAAAAAGTTTAAGCTTACAGATCCCGTAAGGTGTTCACTTTTTAGCAATAGCTTTTAAATCTCATGTTAGATATATCCTAAACAACAAGCATATCACAGAGAAACAAATACTGTGGCACTATTTCAGGGTGAAAAATACTGATTTGGAAAGGGTTCAGTTTTTGCATATACGTATATCCCTTCATTTTTTTAAAAAACAATACAACAAGGCCCAAAGAACAAGCCCCCCACCCCCGCTTTATTTGGCACCACAACGTACAGGATCCCTCATAAAACCTCAACTAATACTTGAGTAGTTATCTGGCAAATGGTCTGGGATATTTCTGGAAGGTGCAAATTGTTTGAAGCTCATTGTTGAAAATAAAATGTCAGGGAGGCTAATCCTGGAGGAAAGCACACGTTTCGATTGGGATTGAGGCAGTGAGGCTCTTGATGCTCACCGTGTTCTTCCCTAAACACAGAATGCTAGCCGATTTAGCTAGAGCTCATTTACGTTGCCATCACACCGTCGTCTCACTCTTCCAAACCCCAGGCCTCATCCCAACTGACCCCTGGGAATGGTCCGATCCACTTGCGTCCAGTTCGATCGCTGAACCTTTTAGCATTCCATTCGTTGTGGCAGGTAGCGTTGATGAGGTTGTGCCACTTGCAGTTCCGGTAACTGTTATGGTGTCAGTGTTCAACAGATAGGAACCTCGTTTAAAGTCTTTATCAGCTGCAGTGACCAATTTAAGGTTGTCCCTGCTTGCACTGCGCCTCTGTCCATTCTGCTGCATTGCAACCCGACTTGCTATAGAGGGCAAAAGTGGGAAAGGCTTCCTGCTTCCGCTGCTTCCTCCATCGCTTCCTTCTGAAGGACTTGTTCCTGGTCCTTCTCCACGGTGTCTCCCATTGGTCAGTGGACCATTATGGCTCTCCGAATGGCTGTTTCGAAGACTTCCATTCTCGCTGGATGCATATCTGTGAACTTGATGAATGTTGACTTGGTCCACCCCAGGTGGGCCCAAGGCACCTACACTGCCCCCACCCCCTCGTAGTGCTTTCAGACGATAATGTCCCCTTCCCTCCCCCCGGTGGTGGTACTGGCCACTTCCTGCCTTATTTCTACTAGTAGTCTTTTTTCGCTGTTGCTGCTGAACAGGTAGCGTGGTGCTAATACTGGGCAGCAGCAGGTTGTTGGCAGGTTTGCTGTTGGTGTTGTTCTCCGTGCTGGTGCTGGTGTTGGTGCCTGCCAGAGCACGTGTAGCATTGTTGGCATTGTCCTGTGTCACCTGCAAAAGGTTGGTAAGCTTGCAGGGTCCAGTGCCGATACTGCTGGTGCCACTCGGAGTGGAGGATGATCTGGCAGAAGAAGAGTAGTTGCTTTGCTCTGCTGGAGGAAGAGAGCCAATAAAAAGTTGCGAGCCCCGTTCAGAAGTGCTCTGGACTCCGGCGGTGGCGGTGCAGGGTTGGCTGTAGGCTGGAATCGGCTGTGAGCGATGGTATCCTCGGCAACATCCAAGCCAAGCTGCCTGAACATCCAAGCGTTTGAAGCAGTGATGGAGCACCAAGAAGATTCCCAGCCCTGTCGCCGTTCCTCCATACAGGCAGCTGAACAACTTCCTCTCTCTGTCCACGTGCCACATAGCCATCGCACCGCAACACCACAGAAGCAAAAACACAAACTGAGTCACCACCAGTACCAAGAACTGCACTTTCAGCGAGTACTGGTCCTCCTGTACCGTTCCAGCATGCACCGGGCCGACCGCAGAGTCCGTTGAAAGTAAGCTAGTGCTGCCATTTAGAGCTGGCTGGGCTTCAGGTAAGGGAGAGGATCCAGAGGTGGAGCATGGAGGTTCCTTGGCACTCTGGGACGTTCGGCATCTCAAGCGTGCAATGGTACACAGGAAGTACAGCCAGGTCACCAGGATCACCAGGCCAGCAGGAACATAGAAAGCTCCAATACTGGGCTGCCATACCAACCAACAGCTGCCAAAGTGTCAGAGGCAGTAAGAAGGTCAGAAAGGGCAAAGAATTACTTAACGACAATCAAAAAGCGCTCTGTCTTAGTGACAGTCTTTTTAAAGGAGCTATACAGCATTGCCATAAATCTAAAGTTACAGAGTCAATTCATCCTGAACGGGAACTTAAGGCAGTGTCCAGTTTTCTGTAAGATATTGTAAACAATGCCATTTCATGCTTAATCTAATTAGAAGCGTTACTTCTAGATATCATAGCAGAATGAATTTACACTTGTGCTACAGGTCATAGTATATCATGACCTCAGATGGTATTTCTTATGCATTAAGGTAAAACAAATCAGATGTCTACGTACACAACAAAAACACACTAAACCCTGTCGTGCGTCTTAAAGAAACAGTGCCATCTCTCAAGATATTTAAGTCTTGAATATGTCTGTCTACGTATTTAACAGATTGTCCTCATCTGTTTTCCACAGGAATGCGCTAAACCTAATAGCACTATTATTCTACTTACTAAGGAATGTTGTCCCCGTAGTTGTTAATGTTGACAGCTGCAGTGATCCCGCATATGATGAGAGGAACGCCGCCGGCTATCAAATAAAACCTACACAGAGCGAAAGACATGGAAGGGTTCTGGATGACCAACACAGCTAAAAGAAAAACGGGAAGCAGTGTCTTGTGAGAGAAGAACGTGTTGTTATTTAACTACTGTAAGAAAATGTGTAATCCATATAATCATTAATAACAATAATAATAATAATAATAATAATAAACTTTCTTTTATAGAGTGGCTTTAAAAGCAGCTTCTCAAAGCGCTGTACACAAAATAAGCAGCACACAGAAAAAAGGGGGAAAATAATGATAGATAAATAATAATAATAATAATAATAATAATAATAATAATAATAAGTAGACAACAGCAAGCAAATTCTAGTTTTAAAAAGTATGTCTTGAGTTGAGCTTTAAATATGTCAAAGGTCTGAGCGAATATAAAACCTTCTGTAAGGAGATGTTTATTCAACATTTATGGAAGGAGTCTCCAGTATTAGTATAACAGTAAGTTTTCCGGCATGGGAGGTCTTTTTGTGCTTTCGGTAACACGACAAACTACGATTTTTTGGGGTGGGCTTATTAACCTCAAGAGTGAGAATAAAAGAGAGTTTACTGCTTTTATAACGTACGTAGTAACAGAAACTAACTTGTTCCGTATTTCCACAGCATTATATGTAATTATAAATGGATAAAAAAAAAAAAACTATGATGTACTGATATGATATGATTAAAACAAATGCTGGGATATGCTCTTTTTTTGTGTGTGGAAAATAATAAGGATTTCCTTCAGATTTTAGCTTCCATTTTTTTACGCAGTTGCCCAGATCTCTTTCTTTGAGCTGTAGGGGGTCAAGGATTTAAAGTTATAATATTGTGTAGTAATCCAGAAGGTCTTTATTAACTCTACAGAAGCATCTTCAATTATAGAACCAAAACTCGATTGCTTTTAATACTACTACACCTGGATAATTGAAAACGTTCTTTGTGCTTTTCTATTGGATTTGTTCATGTTGTGCTGGTCCTGGTGGTATAATATGAAAAAGTCTGCTCTTTAGTTTCTCAAGAAAGGTCGCAGAAGAAGAAGAATAAGAATAAGAAGAAGAAGAAGAAGAAGAAGTGCTATAAGTGGGGAACAGGAGAATGATTTATCCCAGAGACAGACCCTGTGTGTGGGTAGCATAGAGGTCAGTGGCACACATTTGAGAGGTCAGAAGTACAGTGTGAGAACCCTGGCTTGAGGAGAACAGGAATCTATGTGTGAGTGTGTGCGTGTCAGCATGCGTGACTGACACTCAGCATTATCTCTTATTAGATTTATGGCTTTTCTTGTCACTTTTATCGAATCCTGGTCTCTTTCCCCAATCCTGCTTGTTCCACACTAACAGATGGCTCTTGGTTCTTAGAAGACAATGGTGCTCTTTGACTAGTCAGGTTTTGTATCAGGGTGGTCTTGCACTTGCATGCATGTCTTTAAATAGTGCTTTATATCCTCAGATTGCTCCTGTCCAACTCCATATGTCCTGTCTTTGAGTCTTAAATAAGAACACATTTATTGAAGCGCTTGAGAAGACAACCTCACAATATGGAGAGGTAGAGCAGCCGTCAAATTTTATTGTCACCACATCCACAGTATATGTAGGTGTGTATACAGCGGTATTAAACATTGTGTTCATGACTTCCGATTGTACGACGAGAGCAATGTACGAAACATCAATTCCAGTGGAAGGAAGTACAATATAATATGTATATATGTAAACTGAAAAAGAGAGAAAGCCTTAGAATGGTGTAACTGGGCACAACGTTGTTAACTTTAACAAGTACATATTCTCGTGTCACCTGGATGACATCACTGACCTGAGCATGGGCCGCTGAGTGGGTACTACTGTAGCTTCGCCCTCTGGTTGCTGTGGAGACCGCCACATGGCCTCCTTATAGAGCACCCGCGCGCTGACGCCGATCCACAACAGAGTGGACAATGAAGAATAGTGGAGAACAATGCCCACCTAACACACGCACACACGACATGACAAAAATAAATACCTAACTAACACATGAGGAATTGTAATTATTAAACCTTGCTGGTATTTCACATGATAGTAAATTAGCATTCTCACCGCTTGGCACGCAATTGGGTGGCTAGTTAGAGTGATGCCCCCAGCAAACACCGCCGTCGTCATGGCAATGTGAAAACAGGTGTTGAGGAGGGTGTGCCAGCTTTTCCTAGTAATTCGAATAGAGCTAAGGACATAAAAGAATACAGGATGATGAAAAAAAGAAAAAGAAAAAAAGAGAGGTCAAACTTGCACTTCCTGGTTTTTGCCGCTGTTTACTGTCATGCACTGTGATCTGAAGCATACTGATGTAAGTACTGAGCATGTATGTACTGAACTGAACGATTCAGCCTGAACATCTCACTACCTGTGGTGTAGTATGTATGTAAAGATGATGGTGAAGAGGCACAGGAGGAGAGCTGCAGTGCAGGTGTACACCACCGGGTGGAGCACTTCCACAGGAGCAGGAGACAGACCCGGGAAATCAGGCACCTCCTGAAATAGAGAGAGAGAGAAGCATTACAAAAGCCACATACTATGCATTCACATCAAGGGACTAATGGCATTAACTTCTCTATGACTGCATTCCTCAACCACTGCTTTGCCAAAGTTTATGTGAATCTTGCGCTCTAATTAAACGCCAACATTCTGAGATGACATAAATGCTGTGAAAGTCAGACTCTGTGCCAGGAAGCGTTCAAAGAGTCACTCATTCAATGTCAGGCTGCTTTCCAGAGACATGCAACGGCCAGGTTAGACAGAATACCCTTTGCCAAGTGTCAGGATAAGAGGTATGTAGTGTTAAATGTCTGTTAGTAATGGGAGATGTGTCCTCCCTATTTAAAGGAATGGGTCTATCGCAGACAGGTCAGAGCAGCTCATTAGATAGATAAGACTTACTGCGGGAAATGCGATTTATCTCCAAGTGCCTTACTGTGTTTGCATTATTACAACATAGATAGTGTAAATATATATATATATATATATATATATATATATATATATAATATATATATATATATATATATATTTATATATATTAAGATGTAAAAAAAAACCTTGTTTTTTCAAGTAGTTAAACAACAGTACTGCCCCTTTGGCTTGGACCGTAGCATTACCTGGAGCACGGCGTAGTTACTGAGTACGGTGCACCGTAGCGTTGACATGCTAGCGTCACTGTGCGTTAACTGACAGCCGTCTGTACTCCAACTCCCATGATGCTTGAGCGAATGCAGACTCCAATGTGCAGCCACTGGATCGTTACCGGGTGATGTGTGTCGCAGCGACACAGTGATTGGAGCTGACTGGTTCCACATGGTGCATCCATCTGTGAGTGCGAAAGAGAAGAGTTTTTCTGGGTCGTTTGAGGTAAAAAGAGAGGACATGAAGGGTTGCATTTTTAAGAACGATGTCAGCACGGCCAGCTGGTTTCAATTGGTTAGCAGGGCTTGAGTTTAGCCATCACTGGACGTTAAGACTTTTCCCAGTTTTCCTCTTTTTTCGTCATTTAATGACATCAGATAAACCCACACTACTGGTTTGCAGACTTTGATGGTGCACACCGAGTTGTTATTATCGCTTTATGATAATAAAGTTTTCCAAGGACAACAGGTAGCTCACCAAGGCCTACGTAGATGACCGGTGTGTTCACGCTCCGCCGGCGAGCTGCGCTGCTGGAGTTTCCAATAAACGGGAAGAATCTTCCAGTACGGAAAGCCACAAACTGCAGTTTACAGTCCGTAGGAGCATTGGGAGGGAACAGGGATGGAGGGAGAGAGACCGAAGCAAGTGCTACAGCATTCTATAAAATAAAAACAAGGAGAAATCGGTAGCAAGAGAGAATCACACTACAAGATTTTGAACGTTTTATTTTCTTAGCATTTTTTTTAATGATCTATTTCACCTTTAAAGGGAAAGCGTTTAGTGACATGTTAAGGGTTCCTGTTGTACAACGGAAGTGTAACTGCTGCTCGTGGGTGGAGTCTATCGCGTCGAATCCACTGGCACCAGAGCTCTCTCGTCTTTCATAGGCGGTGCAGGTCATGCCAGTGAAGTGGGCGGGGCGTATCAAGTGAGCTTCCATCACGATGTTCCGAGATATCTACAAGGAAAGGTTGAAATGCTTGTGTGATAATGTGGGGTGTTTTATTTTCTTTAGAAAACAAATACACTCTCTTTCAGAGGGTTTAATCTTTTCTTACATTCATGAACAGACCAGAAGTTGACCCAAAACGAACCCTTATGTTTAAAAACTTGCAATAAATCGGGACACCCCGATTTCATGCAATGTCACTCAAAATCTTATTTCTTTTCTATGATGAGGCTAGCTTTATGAGATTATCTTATTGTGGCAGGATAATATGTGTAGCCATGACCCATGCTCACCCCTCACGCTAGCTTATAAATGCTATGATTGTTCTGCTAGTGTGAGTCGGCCCTAAGGCTATACAACAGTGCATTCTGGGAAGATAAACACAATGTCTATTTCCTTTACGTAGGGCTCGTATATAGTACATGGCCAGAAATTTTGAAAGTAGACACAATTATTAGTATTATAATCCTCGAGAGTCTCCTACCATGGAGAGATACTGGGCATTCGGGTGAAGCTGTGGCCATGCTAAGGTCTCTAGTGAGCAGACTATAGAGCTGCATGCTCTTTTCTCCTTCTGAGCCAGGGACAAGATCTGATCATCCACTTGCATCAGGTTACTGCCCATCTCCACCAGTACTTCTGACAGCTGAAACACCAAGAGCACGGAAAAACTGAATAACTGTAGTTTTGTAAGACTGGGTCATAACTGCCCCTAAAACATATTTGTCAGATGCTAGAAACTGCCAGAAAATCCAAGAAACTCTACTAACCTCACGTGAATGATCAAGATAGTCCATGAATTTATCCATCATCTGTGCCACGTAGAAAACATCCACCGTGTCCGTGAAGCCTGCTGCCTCCAACGTGTATGTCCTCACCTGGTGTGCCAACGTCACAGCATTGGAGGAATTGATGGGCATCTAGAACACAAGGATTTTTTTTTTCACCATGTGAAACTGGCCTCACGTCGTAATACGATCTGATTAAGGACGTATGAAATGCTTTCTGGTACATTCAGAGGTGATTCGAAAGTGATTTTACTTTTGCGCCAACTCCATCGTGTCGTATTCCTCACTTACCGTATGCACATCACATCAACGCATGATTTGTCTTGGAGAAAAATCCTAAAATATTCTAGCAGGCTTGGTTAACTCCACTGTCCAAGCAGCCAAGCAGACACCTGTAGAGAAGATTTCAATTCTTCTATTTCTATTAAAAAAAACACGTTTAACTCTTTCTTTCCTCTCACAGAATGAATTGTTGGATCGCAACCATCCTGGCCTCAAAAGTGACACTCCAACAAGTCTTCCTTTTTTGACTGTTGTGAACATCAGCAAGTTGTGACTTCCTGAACGGCGTCTGATAGAATGAACGATCAGGTTCATCCGGCCTCCCTTTCCAGTGGTTCAGGCCCTACCTCTCGAGAAGATCATACAGAACATAATAAATGGGTGAAGAGTCCAAGCTGCAACTGGTGTACCTCAAGGATCAGTGCTTGGTCCTTTCCCCTTCTTAGTGTACACTCCTTCCTGGAGATGGCTCGGTCTCAGCAAACGTTCCAGTTTGACAGAGATCACATACTTGATGAAAGATTACCACGTCCAAGTTACACTTTTGAAGGAAGAACTTCAACCGACTCATTATTAGAATTAACATCAAGGTCTGCCGGCAATCTTATGCGCCCTGACCATTTCACGCTATCCTGGAGGACATCATAATGTTCAGGCCGTGCTTCTCAAAAACAATATTTTGGCACTTGACATCTCACTGCTCAACTACTACCAGTACAAAACCATAAAAATAAATAAATAAATAAATAAATAAATACATCTGTGATGGACTACCATCAGGAAATTATGGAGGACACTGATAATAGCCTACCAGAAAAAAAATATGGACGACATTGATGATGCACTATGCTTATGAAATTATAGTGGACACTGTTAATGGATTGGCAGTATTTGGAGAGGGGTTAACAGTAGGAAACATATAAAGCACATTGGTGATGACCTACCAGTATGAACGTATGAAGGACATTGGTGATGTCATTGGTGTAGAGGCACTGAGAGTAGTCTCCTTCCTCCCAGCGACCAGAGCGATCACAGTAACGAGACGCCCTCTTCTGATCAACAGCGCCCCCTCCAGACAGGGACGGATAACGCAGCTGCAGGCAGTACTGATATGAAGTAATTCCAGCCAGAGTTCTTGGCCACCTAAAGAATGACACGGCAGAGCTCTTTTTAGACGTTAATATTAATAATAATTCATTCATACATGTTATGGGAAGTTACTGGCGTTGGTAATGGCTTGCGTGTTCCAGCCTCACCTGAACTCCCCTCTATTATTGGACACTCTTTGCTCAGGGCAGAAGGTGGCGCTGTTTTCCAGAACCACGATCTCTACACTGCGCGAGACGTTCCCTCGTCCCGTTGTCACCACACACTCCCACTCGCCGCTCGCATCGACATGCACGTTCGACAAGATCAGCTCGCTGAAGAGTAAAAAAAACACGCTGCATCGCGGTACATCGCATTGTATCACTAGTATTCGATGTGATTGCCTCGCACTACGTGGTTACCTAGTGATGACAGTGCAGTCGTGTAGAACGCTCTCCTCTAGAAGAACTCCATTCTCAGGGTTGTTACTGACAATTTGGCCTTTGTGGCGCCAGTGTACGGCGGTGATTTTGTCCACCCGGGCAGCAGTACAGTGGAACGGCAGCCTGTCTCCTTTAAACACTACTTGGCGCAGTGAGGGTAACAGAAACAGAGTGTGCAGCTCCAAGGGGCCTTCTGGAAAATGCAGAAATACACACACATTCATCCCTAGTGATTAGGTTCTTCATGTAGCCTACAAGATGAATAGAAATGTAGTTACTTTATACTTTATCCAGAAAATCTAAACATCATATATATGTGAGCGTTCTAAAAATGTACTATTCAAGTCTGTTTATTTATCACCTTTGGGTAAATAACTGAACCGTATTCCTTTTTTTTTTTTCTTTTCTGATAGAAGGAGGTGAAAAACAGCCATTTTCACTCCGGTGCTTTGGCGCTCTATTATTGTTCAGCCGTCCTCGGACTGATTGTGAAAGAGCCTGGCTGCATCAGAGATGTTTAGCAGCTTTTAGGTCCTTTTATTCATAACACCGAAACCACAGTGGAATTACTCATAGACATTCATCTGTATCTGCCGCTCGCCAATGCAAATATGTTTTATACTTTGCAGAGAGAAAGAATGATGACGTGAGATGATATTGAAACAACAGCAGGGTGTCTGGTCTGAGACCCCGAGACACTAACCCCCACCCCGCTCCAGAAAAGAAAGAAAGACAAAAAAACAAAACCATAAGAGATCAACAGAACGATCACATGAGGGCCAACTAAAAGCCACAGAGAAACTGAATCAGATCCCCAGTGGCAGAAGATGGAGCATGGAATGATAGCTATGGAAAATCGGCGAGTGCGATTTTAAACTGAGCTCCAGCCAGGATGCGGCCCAGACCGAGGAGTTCGGCTACCCTAAAAAGCAACTACTCAAAACAAATATTTCCCCAGAAGCTTTAATTTCAGTAAATTGACACTTTCTCACGATTTAGCTTTCTCCCTGTTCTCCAGTGGTCTTTAGAACGGTTTCGCTTGATGTCTCGACCTCAACATACTTTGAGTCCATGCTGAAATACGTGGATGTATTTTCTCACCACAGGTCAGGTCGATCTCCTTGAGTTCTCGCAGTGGTCTGTTCTGGAACCTTCTGGGATACGTGCAGAGCGTCTCATCTCCGAGTCTGGCTGAACTTGTGCGAAAGAAATCCGGCACCCATTGCAGACCACAGTCACATGACAGGAACTCCGAGTCAAAGTTACTAATCGGGTAGAAAAAGCAACTTAATCCCATATGTAGTCAATATTTGTTTTATGATCTGCTGAACAGAAAAAATGACTTTTTAACCGTTTATATTGATATTACAAAGATGGTCCGTATCTCATTACTTCGACTTATTATCAAGAGTATCCCTAAGCTTTTTTTTTTTTTCAAAAAATACTCCATGAATAGTATTCATATTTCTAATGACTGAGAGAGATGTTGATAAAATGTATTGCTGTTTTAAAATATGTTTCGCAAGCGTATATCTATAAAACCAAAAGTGACGCATAGGGACGGACATTCCTAAACAGAACACAAGGTTAAGAATAAAATATAAAGGGTCACACATACATACTCTTCTACACACATGCTAAATAAATCCAGTTTTCCACTGCTCCCTGGTGACCTCCCGGCTAGGAGCGAGGTTCTAGAATAATCCATCATGTTTGTGGTCCTTGTGTCTACACTTTCACTGTAAAAACCCCCAGAAGACTGAGCTTGATATCAATCATATCCTATAAGGCCACATTATGGGATTAACCCGGCATACCTGACAAAGAACCAGCCTTCCACTTATATGAATTTAACCTTCGATGGAAATTAATATCATCGTACTAGCACACACATACGCGTGCATGGGGTTTTCACACTTATGTACTGTCATACTACTAGTAGTGGGCGATATGACAAAAGTATGACATCACGATTCTCGACAGCGTTCATACTATACATGATATGTATATATATATATATCACGATATATGCAGGTTTATGAACCATTACCCAGCAATATAGTATTATTACTTTTTTTTTTTAAAAAAGCTGTTTGGTGATACTTTATTTAATGTCTGCAAAAAAAAGATCATTGTTTAACGCTGAAAAAGAATGAAAGAAAAACTGTACAAATATAAAAATGTACACTTTTACAGATTAAAATTTTCAACGTCAAATCACATCAGCTGCTCATAGTCAGTTTGCAATTCTGAAATTTTAAAAAACCCACTAAAAATATAAAGATAATAATTAATAAAGATACCACAACATCTCATCCATGGGCATAACCACGCATTCTTTGGGGGGTCGTATCCCCCCCCAATGTTGAGGAAATACAAATCTGTCCCCCCAATATACAGCACAAAATATTTTCGATATGTCCCCCTTTAATGAACCCTGCCAACGGATCTGTCTTTTCTTCATCTATTCTATTTATTTATTTATATTCCTTTTTAATATATCTCCGTTCGTTAAGGAAAATAGGTCTGCGCCCCGCCTCCAATTGTACACTTGGTTGCGCCCATACTCAACACAAGTTGGTTGATATATTTTAGCAGCTCAGTCTGTAAGAAATGGAGACAGCAGCCAAGCGTAGAAAAGTGCAGCACAACATACGAGCTTTTTTTCAGACAGTAAGTAACTAGATACCTAAATACTAGGTAACCTTAGCTTAGTATGGAAGGCATCATACCATGGCTTGGTTTGTTCTTAAGAACGTCAGTTAACTTTTGATATTTGCACACCCACGAAGTAGGCTAGGCTAACGTCAGTTCCAGTTTTTGACCCCCCCCCCCCACCCCCCCCCCAATGTCCATATTATGGTTACGCCCTTGATCTCATCAGAATATCTCAAAATACTGTACTGTGACATCATGTATCATGATATTAATATTATTATCATCATATCACCCAGCTCTACATACAGTACATACTATTACAGATAAACTTTCGGCGGTGAACTTAAATTCTTAAAAGAATCATTCTTTTCTCAGGTCGAAGTCATCCTAAACTGCGTAGACAGATTCAAATTAGGCGACTGGTTCGTTTATATTTTTGGAAATAGAACCGACTAAAACTGTTAGAAAATGCAAATCAGGTAATAACTGCACAAGAAGGAATGAAAAAAAAAAAAAAAAAACCCAACATGTCTTGTTGAGATTGAATTGAAATGAACTTGAGTGATGTAGCTGAGGTAGATTGCGAATTCACAAACCATGCTGACCATGCGTCCATTTCTTATTCCATTTATTTAATCATTAAAAAAAATAATAAATAACTCTGTCCACACCCACTTCCAGTTTAAATGTGAATACAAATAAAACTATTTGAAGCGCTGAACAGCTAGAACTAATGGCGGTTACGCCCCAACAACATCTTTTGGTTTCATCCTTGTGTTTATTTAATAGAATAGCTTAAGTAGATTTCTGCTGCGCTCTCACTCACACCAGCTTCAGCGAGGGAAGCTCCTGGAAGATGTTCGGCTCCAGTGAAGAGAAGATGTTTCCCGAAATGTTCCTGAAACCCAAACAAATTGACTCAGGAATTCAGACATCATTCCCGACTACATAGCTCTGGACTAATTGCAGTCAGAGAGCTTTAGTCCATCAATAAACGTCCCTATCAAAAGACAGCGGCTTACAGTTTGGTGAGGTTGGTGAGTCCCTGGAACATATCTGGAGTCAGGCAGCCGATCCGGTTGTTGGACAGGTCACTGTAAACAGGAACAAATGGGATATGCTGAGCAATCGTGAACAGCAATCCAGCCAGACTAAGATTGAGTTCTTCACAGGGTCACCGTTATGGCCAAAACCTTTTCAGTTTGTTAGTTGACTTTGAAAAGCTTGGAAGCGCATACTGAAAACGGCCTTTAAAAGGCTTGGAATAAAAGCAATGTATACTCATCATAACCTAACCCAAACAATGCGAGACAGGAGCCCATTAAAGAGCAGACAATAGCGGAGACTCTGCTTTCACTCGATTTGGCTTATCCCCATGTCCTCATGTCCATTTGCTACTACTTCAAGTGATTTGTCGGGTGCATTCCACTATCTCTGGCTGTTTATTCAGGCCAGAAAAACACCAGAAAGAGCGAAAAACGAGTCTGGGAAATGGCTTTAAGAAAAGTCTGCCTTCCCCAGGACTCTAGAACGGTATTGGTTTTTGAGATCGGTCACTTCCAGTTAAGAGAGGCACTATCGTCTGTGACATCGTTTCTGCGCAGCCCCATTTGAAATTCCTGACCAAACTACTTCCTCTGAAATAAACTCCCATTGGAGTCTGACAGTGAGGCCACACTGTGACTACAGCTTGTGGTTGCTTTAAAACACAATAAAAACCCAGAAACTGGTTAGCTGCATTCATACTGTAATTTCCAGAGCCATCCCAGAATCCTCTGCAGACTTCTGTGGTTCCCTCAACAGCTGGCTGAGGGTTTAGGTACAGTGCGCCATATAGATTTGGTTCTCAGGATTATTTCTTATTGATGAGACAAACAAGATCAGTATTTAATGGCTGATAACCAAAGATGCAGACGAATGCTTTTTCAGAAAGCGTTGATTCATTATCTATGACAGCAGCCCTGGCAATAGTGGCAGCTGCAAGGCGACTCGGAAGTTTATACTAAAGCACTCATTCAAATGTATCATTTTTTTCGATAGTAACAACTTATACAGGGACTTATTTGGCAGACACTCCAGCTAAATGGATTTTTTTTTTAAAAAGTGTGGAGATGTTTATTAAACATTTATGGAAGGCGTCTCCAGTGTCAGCATTTTCCATCAGACTACAGTCTTCAGAACAGTGGCGTTTGCAGTTTCTCATTAACTTCAAGAGAGAGAAAAACCGGTGAGGGGATGACTGTATATACCTGTTATAACATAAATGATAACAGGAGCTAGCTTGTTTCGTGGACATTCCACGACGTTAAATGTTAACTATAAACAGATATGTACGATGTGTCAATCTTCAAATTCAGAAAGATTTCCTGTGATATATGAGGAATAAAACACTTCGGGACGTGCCGTTATTGGAAAATAATCGGCTTCGGGTTAGCAATAATAACCTAGCTTCGCATCGGGACACATCACACCACCGTGTCTTTGATTATTTTCCTACCACAGCATGCCTGTTGTTGTTTTTTTTAGTGTTTACATATTTGTTTTTGTCTTACATGTCGTCATATTGTTTTCTCTAGTTTATATGACTATAGACTGGTTCCTCCGCATACGTCACGATTACTGAATAAAATGAACAATTCCAGTCAACTTACAGTTTTCTCAATGCGGTCAGACTCTGAAAAGCTCCAGGCACGATGGTGCTGATCAGATTATTCTTCAGGTCGCTGCAAAGACAAGATCCAGATAAGATGTGCGTCAGAAGAATCGAAGGCAAAGTCAGAAGACAAATGGAAAACAGATTTCATTGTGGAAAGACATATTGTGCAATGTTTCGAGCGACTATAAAGCACTTACTCCAAGCTCCCAATATGAAGGAGAGATTTAAAAAAAAAAAAAGCACCAGGAAATGAAAGTGATCACTTGCACAGAGTCTCCATGTCCTGACCCGATGCTGAGTATTCGATCACGGTAAATATCGGGCTTAAAAGCTGGACCAGCATACCTGATCATGTAATTGTGAAAAGAAGCAGATCTTAAAAGAAAGCACGTGTGAAACCAGTGAAATTCAAGAGGGATCAAAAAGTGAAGGTACTTTTGAAAAGACAATTCCCAAAACGAACGAAAACCATCTTCAGCCAAGCCATAAATGTCCATTTTTTTTAAAACAAACTTTGAAGATACAGTTTCATGCTGAATATCTACCCCCTCCACCTTTTCCTGCCCTCTAATTTAGCCCATAGCCATGTGTTGAATCACTTATCAGCCCGAGCCCCTGAACACAAACAGACTATTGGCCTCTAAATTAACCTTTGGAACTCCTGGCATGATATTTATTAGTCAGGTGGGAATTGAGAGAATGATGGAGGTCAGCTGATGCTTTGTAACGGCCTCCTCTTGTATGACACAAATAAAGATCCAGGTCTGTCCCACTAGTGACGTTTCCTTGTAGAAATGTACCAAGGCTGAATTCATTGGGGGGGGCGCATTTATATACCCCTCACTCCTAATATTTATTGGCTCTTCAGAACGAAGGCCTCCGCTGATTACATCTTACGGACGACTAAAAACAAGGTCCACATGACATTGAAAGCCTATATATAAAACCTCAGGCATTTCCCACAGCTCCGCCTGTCTCCATACCATTACTTGAACGTTCACTTGAGTCATTTACTTATGTGGAGGCTTTAAATCTGAAACCTTGGCTGCTCATATCAGGAAAATCAGAATGTTCTCATATGCAGACCACAATGTTTTCAGACCTGCTGAGATGGGAAAGGAGGCCGATGGATCTTGTATTTAAGTAAGCCTAGAGATTCCATCTCTAAGATGAGATGCAGCAATCAAACCATGTTTTAAATAAAATAGCAGCAGTAATCAGCAGTTGAGGTTTTGTGTAAAGACCAGAAAGGCCCTTAAATACTATGCTATATGCTTGGAATTTATAACGCAATTAGACTAGTCTAATAATCTATTCGCTGAAGCTCTGACCAATATAGAGTACTGTAGATGCCAGTAATATAACGCAACATAACTGCTCACTGAAAGCAGAACACTTTGGAAAAATATTTCTATCTAGTAGCCTTAAAGGAGTATCGGTTTGACATTTCATTCAAAAACTTTACTGTCATATGCACCAGCTTCTTTGTACAATGAAATTCTTTGTTTACCCATTCTCACAGGTGCTGTAAAAGAAAACAAAGTATACATAAAAACTGACAAAAATACTGACAAAGTGCAAGGTGTCGTGCTAAACTGAAACTATATAACAATCCATCCATCCATCCATCCATCCATCTCACTTATCCTACACAGGATCACGGGGGAGCCTGCAGACTATCCCAGGGAACTCGGGGCACAGGGCGGGGGACACCCTGGACGGGGTGCCGACCCATCGCAGGGCACAATCACACACATTCGCACACTAGGGACAATTTGGAAATGCCATTCAGCTAAGAAGGCGTGTCTTTAGACTGGTGGAGGAAACCCCTGGAGCACGGGGAGAACACGCAAACACCCCCAACCCCGGTGGTGTGGGGCAAACGTGCTAAAGTTACAAAAGATATCACAGATAACAATATGCCATAAGAATAGGGAAGCGCAGATGACTTTAACCATTTAAAGAGTAGAACCTAACACTGAATGTTATGCACAATATGCAGTATGATGTCACAATTCCCAAAAACGAAAGAAAACGGTGTGTGTGAACAGGAAAATCTAAAATATCATCAAAAATATGTCAATTTTATAGCAAGCTTTCTTATATATATATATATATATATATATATACACACACACACACACACACACATTACGTAAGGTTTAAACCCCTTTTTCCTCAATACTAAGTAATAATGTATTTTATTAAAGTTGATTCTGCTTAAAATTTCTCCTCACGCTGCCTCTGAATGAGAAACTCCTGCAAGTCCGCATGGCACTATCGTGAATCAGGGTTTTTCTAAGGGATCAGTGAAATGTAATATCATGATTATTATTCGTTCAGTGCTGCTGTAATATGTCAGTTTACAGAGGGAATAAAATACTGCAATGCCGCTAGCTTTTTGCGTTAGCCGGACTGACGCTAGGCGAACGGCATATCTGTGCACAGCCATTAACACTATAACATTACGCTATCAGAAAGTGCGAGCTTTCATATCAGTGTGTTGTGCTATGAGCTTCAAGGGCGACTGGCCAAAGCTGTCAGGGAGTGTTAAAGGAGCACAAGAGAGAGATGAGAGGGAGAAAGATGAGTGCTAAAGAGAGAGCGGTCAGAGAGGTAAGGCAAGAGAAAGGTAATAGAGGGACAAGAGAGACAAGGGACAAGAGGGAGACAAGAGGGAGACAAGGTGAAAGAGAGATGAGCGAGACGAGCTAGAGAGAGAGAGAGAGAGACAAGAAAGAGAGAAGAAAATGAGACGGAAAAAAACAGACAAGAAAGATAAAAGAGCCAAAAAAAGAGTCGAGAGAGATAAAAACGATATAAAGGGAGAGATGAGAGAGATAGGAGAGAGAGCGAGAGGGAGACGAGGCAAGAGGGATGAAAGAGACACAAGAGAGAGGAAAAAGAGACGAGAGTGATGAGAGACAGGGCAAGAGAAAGAGAAAGGAGGGATGAGAGAGAGACAAGAGGGAGACAAGGTGAAAGAGAGATGAGAGAGAGAAATAAGACTAACAGAAACAGAGAGATGAGAGATAGAGACAAAAAGAGAAAGAAACAAGAGGGTCAAGAGAGATAAAAGAGACATAAAGAGAGAGGGAGAGATAAAGATAGGAGAGATGATGAGACAGGGCAGGAGAAAGACAAAAGAGGGGCATGAGAGAAACAAGAGGGAGACAAGGTAAAAAAAAAAGAGACGAGAGAGACAAAGAAATGAGAGAGAGACAAGAGAGACGGGGGAAGAAAAATGAAGCAAACAAAAAAACAGAGACAAGAGATATACAAGAGACAAAAAGGAGAAAGAAACGAGAGAGACAAGCGAGATAAAAGTGACAAAGAGAGACGAGAGAGAGAGAGAGAGAGAGACGAGGCAAGAGGGATGACAGAGATACAAGAGAAAAAGAGAGACAAGATAGATGAGAGCTGAGAGAAAGAGACAAAAAGACATGAGAGAGGTGAGAGCGCAAGAGAGATAAGAAAGAGAAATGAGAAGGAGATGAGAGAGACGAGAAGAAGAGACGGGAGAAAAAGGGACAAGACAAGAGAAGTGAGACGAGACAGACGAAACTGAGCGTGAAGGAAGAAAGGAGAGAACTAAACTTATAGAGGACTGTGCTCACTAAATGGTCTGACCTTGGGTGAAAGTCAGGAGCAGGAGAATAAGTGTGTGTGTGTGTGTGTGTGTGTGTGTGTGTGTGTGTGTGTGTGTGTGTGTGTGTGTATTAGTAGCTGCACTCATATGCAACAATAGCTGTTTCCTGTCTGGTGTGTCCCAGTCCTCATTAGCGCTGTGATGAACGGAGCAACAATACCCACTCTTTCCTACTCCACACACACACACACACACACACACACACACACACGTCTCGGACTAAAGGTCAGAGCTGCGTACACTCTCTGTGTGAAGATCAACAGCGACTCACGTACATCCACTCTCATCACTGAGATGGGGAATGTGGAACAGAGTGAACATGAACACACACACACACACACACACACACACACACACACACACACACACACCGTATTCTCCATATCACACTCTAGTAAGCACCTAAAAAGCTTTCGAGTACCCCGATGACATGAGGGCCTGCAAACTGGAACGTTGTCAGAAACTGATTCTGCTCCATTTCTTCACTATGGAATTCTAAGTGCCCTAGTGTGCACATTTCACATCCGTGCTTCTCACACACAAACACACACACACACACACACACACACAAAGATACACAAATGTCCCAGAACACGGCCCAGAACACGGCTCGACACACGGCCCAGAACACACGCCCCAGAACACGGCTCGACACACGGCCCAGAACACACGGCCCAGAACACACGGCCCAGAACACACGGCCCAGAACACACGGCCCAGAACACACGGCCCAGAACACGGCTCGACACACGGCCCAGAACACACGGCCCAGAACACACGGCCCAGAACACGGCTCGACACACGGCCCAGAACACACGGCCCAGAACACACGGCCCAGAACACGGCTCGACACACGGCCCAGAACACACGGCCCAGAACACACGGCCCAGAACACGGCTCGACACACGCCCCAGAACACACGGCCCAGAACACACGGCCCAGAACACACGGCCCAGAACACGGCTCGACACACGGCCCAGAACACACGGCCCAGAACACACGGCCCAGAACACGGCTCGACACACGCCCCAGAACACACGGCCCAGAACACACGGCCCAGAACACACGGCCCAGAACACGGCTCGACACACGGCCCAGAACACACGGCCCAGAACACACGGCCCAGAACACGGCTCGACACACGGCCCAGAACACACGGCCCAGAACACGGCCCAGAACACGGCCCAGAACACACGGCCCAGAACACGGCTCGACACACGGCCCATAACACACGGCCCAGAGCACGGCCCAGAACACGGCTCGACACACGGTGAGCAGAACTGATTCAACATCGGAGTATTTCAGTTAGTGGAAAATTATTTCGCCTTCATTTGAAATGTGAGTGTTTGGAATTGAACAAATCAGGGCTTGAAATACAGTTAAGACGCATTTGCAAAAAAAATAAATAAATAATAAAAAAGAAATAGGGTTGAGGAACCAGTAGAAATGCAGGAAGGTAGCGAACACTGTCAGGATATTATATCAGATTATCTGCTGCACGTCAGTAACGCTGTCGCGTAGTCAGTGGCTCTTCAGTCTTATTTCCTCAAGCGTAGTTTCAAATATTTTTTATTGATTTCAGCTCAATAACTGAAACATTGACGAATAAAAAAAGCCCTGATGGAGTATCGTTATATAATCACGGTTAGTTTCAGTCCTATTCACAACAATGCTGTTGACTATTACTCCACGCCTAATTGGAATCTCATTGCTCTGATTCAGTCACACAAAAGCGGCTCTCCATGTTTTCTCCTGCCTGCGAGGACACTCGTCTTTAGATTGATGTACATCGACCCACCAGTGCCCCATTGTTCCCAGAGTGCTTTGCTTTCTGCTCTACTTCCCCTTGCGCTCTGTGATTGGACAGCAGCAGTGCGGAATGTCGAGGCCTGACCCGATATGACTATTGTCGGTTTACTTCAGAACCGCATGCTAGTGCGTTCAGTTTGCGACGATGGAGGCTGTGTGTGTGTGTGTGTGTGTGTGTGTGTGTGTGTTTCAGAGACGTGTCCATTTGTGTAGTTTCTTTATTTGTTCTTCAAGAAGTCATGAATGCACCTGGGGCCTTTTCTAGGAAAAAAACAGAGAGGAGAACACGAGAGGGAAAGAGCTAAAGGGTCATTAAGGGTTTGTCTGCTTCAGGTCTTGTCTTATGCTTTTGAATAAAGGATGGAGAAAGAAAGAGAGAGAGAGAAAGAGAGATAGCTTGTGTGTGTGTGTGTGTGTGTGTGTGTGTGTTTAAATGTGTTCACAATTTCACAGCTGTTAGTGGAATGTATACACACACATTAAAAAGACGTTAGCTAACCTAATACTGGATGTACTGATTGTGCACATGTATCACATTTTGTTTCTATGTGTGTGTGTGTGTGTGTGTGTGAGTGAGTGAGGCCGGCAGAGGC